>NC_071291.1:50136514-50216419 GCF_943737925.1 Anopheles nili | reverse complement strand
TTTTCTGGGAAATCGCACTGGTTAGTGGCTGTATTCCAGTAAACACCACGTCCGCAACTGTGTAGAATAAGCTTTCCATAAGCGCAAATATAGTAACTCTCACAAGATGACGTGTGGGCGATGAAACTGAACTCATCCGAGGTGCATATAGGATACGGGTTTTTGTTCGGTACAGTAAACAAGGGCGCCAAAGTAGTTGAAGGAATGGTCGATGTAGGACGAATCGTGCCGATAGTAGAAGTAGACAGAGTAGTGGGTGCCGCCGTCGGAGCCGTGGGAACATACGGTGGTTTGATCGGGTTTTTCGTGGAGCTAGCTGTTATTGGAGGCGCTGTTGGTGCAGTCGGAATGGGTGGGAATGTAGTGATCGGTCGAGACGTTGTTGGCGCTACGGAAGGCAACCGAGTTGGCGTGGGAGCAGTAGGAATGGTGGGTGAGGTGGACGGAGGGTCAACAAAAATTGGAGGCAGCAACGGTGTTTGGCCACATTTGACAAAGGATGCCCAGTTGCATACCATCGCAAAAGGATCAAACATTGTGCCGACGGCGCAATGCTGAATCTTTTGTACATTGTACTCGCAGACAATATACGATGCACAGTCGTTAGTTATTGGTAGCTTTTGTCCATTTGGCATCGCCAAGCATATCTGGGAAGCAGCGTAAACATTTGAATTACCAGCGGATTATCGGTCATGATGTATTGTGAATATAAACTAATAAGACTTACGTTGTCTGATATAAACCGTGCATATACTGAATTAATAAGCAGCCCAACCAGAGCAAAGCTGAGGGCTGTCAGGCAAGTCCCACAAAAGACAAAAGAAACGTTTACATTAGTGGAAAATTATGTTTATTAATAATACGAATATGAAAGCGACAAATTACACAAATGTGACGACCTCACATTCTGCCACCTTTGTCTTCTACCTTGCATTGTTAACGCGTCAGAAAGAATAACACCACTACCCAATGTAAGGTTTGTTGATAGTGCAAGAAAACGACCAATTTTTGTCCTCTTTGTCGGTGGGGTATATTTATACGTTCGGTGAAACAAATGAAGTCTCGCGAAATGTAAGTCGTGTTTAGTTGCATGTAATTTTGATGTCATCGCACCGTATCTAAATGACCATCATCGGTTCATGATACAGAGGCACTCTATGGTCGGTGAGCGGAAGTGACGGCATCGTGTGACACATAGAGAAGAAATACGCTGAACGAAAGAGGTATAACAAGAGCAAATGAATGTACCAGCTCATTGAAAGAGGCTTCATGTCGTTGCATTGTTTTACAAAGCCTGTCTAGACACAACATAATACATAAACATAATGTTAACAATATAAAGGTAAATCTTTTAGCAAAATAAATACAGCAAATGGAAAAAGTGTTGGTCAATTATGCGACTTGTTCCATAACAGTATTGCTATTCCGAATATCAAGTAGAACAACTGAATGCAACAATATCACATTCTGATTTCACAAAAATGGCGTTGCCGTGTATTGCTTTAAACTCAAACTTTTTTCAAACCCCACTTCTTCGAATGTGACCATATAATTTATATATTTGTAAATTTTACGACAGCAGGTTAAGCCGACACAAACTTTGTTCGCATTCATAAATCGGGGCGGCTTCTTAGGTAAGAAGATTTAACAGAACGAGCGTTGTAAATCAACGCTCAATCCTGGTTCGATTTGGCACAGATTAGATAGCTGATAGGCGATAACACGCATATAAAACACCACCGATAGAGATTGACCCTGTATTTGGTAGCCACTGGTGGGATCAAAATGAGAAACAAGACGCGTAAGTTGCTATATTTCTAGTCATGAGAAGAGGATTTCTACTTAACAATGTTATTTACAATTGGCAAATAATTTCCTTCAAAAGTACCAGGTATCCTACTGGCTATTGTTGGATGTACATTAGCGCAAACTACTACGGATCCTTGCGTAGAACAAGGATTAACTAGTGGTTTCCTGCCTCATCCAACGGATTGCACAAAATATATCAGCTGCTATGGTGGAAAGGGATACGAGCAGACGTGCCCTGACGGCAAACACTACGACGCGGCTCTGCAGGTGTGCGATCTGGCAGAGAACGTGGGGTGTGTAGTGAATAATTGTCCAGCGGACGGTATTGTGTTTTTGCCTATTGAAGGCGTGTGTGATCGATACATAATTTGTATAGGTGGTACAGCTTTCGAAAGTACTTGCGACGAAGGTCTGTACTTTGATGAACGTATTGGAGAGTGTAATCTGAAGGAAGACAGCGGATGCGTCGTAAACCCGTGTACAAGGCCTCCACCGAACCCACCAATACTGGAAATCTACCCAAATGATAGCAACTGCAAACAGTACCTTATTTGTCTAGACGGTGAACCAAACATCAAAGATTGTGCACCAAACTTAGTGTTCGATCCTAACGAGTTACAATGCGTAATTGGAGATGTCTGCATCGTAAGAACTTTATGATTGATTTTATGTTAGGTTGGTAGCAAAACTTCTAACGTGTTTTTTTCGTCTAAAATTATATAGCCGCCAGCACCGGGCGTAACTACTGCTGATCCGAATGCGACAAGTACAACCGCGGATCCCAATGCACCTACAACAACTGTTGATCCTTTGGATACATCCCCGTCGCAGGATACTACTACCGATTCGATTACCACGCTACTGCCTTAAATGATGATATCAGTTGATGTCAACCAATGTCTTTGGTCCGTGTTTTGTGTGCTTCATGTAAATAAAGATACCAAAACAACCCAAACAATGTGACGCACAATACGAGAGGGTAATGCATTCTTACCCTGTTTTATCTAACCTTGTACGTCCGAAAGACCAGGCAATTAAACAAACCTACCAAAAGCGTATATAAACGAGAATTTTCGAGATGAGGAATGCTTGTGCGATAGAATCTCTAGGCAGATTAACTGCTTGGCTCAGAAATCAAGCTCGTGTGCGCCTTAGTAAACGAAAAATAAGACAATTATGAGTAAGTTCAATACTTGGCACATTACAAAACAGTGGTTTAAATATAATTTTCTCTTCGCTTTGCCCGGCATAGTCTGGCTACTGCTTTTAGCTATGACCGTTGGAATGTGTAGCGCCCAGGTTCCTGTGTGCGATAGCGCCGCAACCTCTTATCATGCAAATTCGCTGAATTGCAGTCAATATTATACCTGCTATCAGGGAACCGCCACTCTACAATCGTGTCCGGACCAAAAATACTTCGACTCAGCCAGAACTCTATGCGATTTCCCTGAATATGTAGCTTGTACTATGGGACCTTGCATGGGAACCACTGGATTGGTGGCAGTTGCTATCCCAAACATCTGCACCAGTTACACGCTATGTGTTCAGGGTATAGAGTATAACAGAACCTGCGCTGACGGTACGCTTTTCGATGCCACTTATGGAGACTGTGTGGTAGCCAAAGACAGTACTTGTGAAGAAAATCCGTGTCTCACAGTTGATCCAGCAACAGCTACACCATCCACGTTTTATCCTGTTTTGAATTCTTGCAACAAGTACATTATTTGCGATAAAACTAATCCGGTCGTACGTACTTGTGTCGGCACTACAGTATTTAGCCGAACCGTGTCCAAGTGCGTTACCCCAACCAATTACACTTGTCCTCCAGGCACAGCCTAAGATTACAGCATATTTTTATCTCGGAGTTCATAAACGCAGTATGCTAATAAAACAAGTAATTTTGATTTGGAGCGTGATAACATGGTATTAAGCCATTTGTGGAGATGCATTTGTGGAGATCATCGTAGAAACGATGTTCGCATATATTCATATACCTTATATCCTCTGAATATATCCGACTGATTTGCACTAAATTTGCTACATAGGTTAGTTAGGCGAAGTTGATGTGCTATTTTTACTAGCTGATAAAGCGATTTCATTCGGGTCGACGTAGTTTAATGAAACATAAGGGGGTATTTTTACGTATACTGGTGTAATTCAATTTTTGATGAGTATATTCTTTTTTTTCTAATTTAATTGTATTCATTCTTTTTACGTGATTCCTAGATTCGTCTTTCAAGGTTTTCTATTTCATTTAATACATCTTTCTCTGTTTCTCCTTGACACATCTTTTCCAATTGGCTATACCGTGCTTTTTCAAACTATCCTGCACTTCTTTTTTTTTTAACAAATCTATCGTCTTAGCTATGAAGGAAAGGATTTTACATCAAATCCTTTCTTCTCTTGTTGTTTCACAACTGCCACTTCTCTTCATAATCTTCGTTTTGTATGATCAACCCGATCTTACCAAAAGTTTCTAATTAATCTTTCGCATCTTTCATGTCATGAAATTGGTAAAACCTATTTGTTAAGCCTAATTAAAAAATCCTTTTATATCTGCTATCATTTTTCATGGATCCGTCATATCAATTTATTTTCATAGCAATGAGGAAAAGTAGCATGTTGTTCCATCCTGATCATGTATGACGTTCAAAATCTTTCAACTATTTTATCTCTTATTCTTATTTCGCTCAAAAGCTCAACTGTTTGTTGACGTCTTTGTATTTTCGTGAATTTCTTTTATACTTGATTGATATGCTTCACCATATTTTCCATTACTTTAATAGGAGGAGCTTGTATGGGAGCTCTTGTTTTCAAAATTTTGTTTAAGAAGAGTCATCCTCACCTAAATTCATCCGGACCGAGCTTTATTGCTATGACCGTATTATTTATTTTTTGATGATACTGTTAGGAGTTTCTTTGGAAGTCCCCATGTGTTCCGTACCTGCGTTCATGAACTTTCGTCGCACTATGAATAATAAGAAGCATTTGTACCATATTTCAATCAAATTGGAAGCCATATGTAATTTTAAATAATTTTTTTGTGTTAGGTGACAGAGGAGTGACAACTATTTGGTCCTCGTTTGTTGAACTAAAATTTTGAAACTCCTTGTATTTAGTGATAAAATTTTAGTTGATTTCGGCGAAATTCATACTCCGAAATGAATATTTTATGACGAAAAGATATACCAACCCGGGAAACTTATACTTCATCACATATTGTATAGAGTGTTTTAAAAAACGCATACGCATATATTTGGGGATCTCGATAGTCGAAGCGTTAGCGTGCGGCACAAACACACGATAGTATCTGAATCGAATCTTGTCGGAGCCCCCCCGTACGCAGGACTGGCTATCCAGCTACGAGTAATTAAAAAGTCATGAAAGCCTAGGCTAACCTTAACCTCATAATTGAGAGCGGGCCAGAAAAGAAGAAGAAAGATACGCAATATTTAGGTCAAATCAGATGTCATCTGTATTCAACGATTTTCAATGGAGTTTTTAGATTTTAAAAAAATTGTAATTATTTTCTTAAAATAGAGGGTTAAACTTAGTTAAAACCGAAATAATATGGATCTAAATCCTTTATTCTCGGAGTAACAGCTTGTCAAAGTCAAAAATGTGAGAAAAAATTAAAAATTTTCATTTTTTTTATGTTGTCTTTAATATTTTTTTTCTCCTAAAATAAGCATACGAAATTAAATTTATTTACTATTTTGAAAAGCTTATTCTATTGTTATTGCTATAAAATTAAATGTTTTTGATTTTTGTTAGAGTTACATCATCAAAAAATTGTGAAAGTATGGAAAAACCCATGTAAAATCATTCAAAAGTCTTCTTGCTAAAACATTATAAAGGTTATAGTACAACAGCTTATCTTTCATTTCAATACAAAATCTGCTGCCGCTATGTGCCATACCACAAGATGATGAATTTTTTATGAGCCAGGATACGGGGTTCAACGACCAAAACCACCCGTTTATGAGGTTATGGTGTGACATTAGGAATGAAACTTCTGACGGTAATTTAAGCAAAAATTACTTTGAATGTGGACCTTTTGACAAAGTTTTTGGAAAAACAACACTAATAAAACAACACAAGAGTGTGTTTTGATAGATCAAGTAGGAATTTTTGCACTATGAAGGTTTTCCATCCCGATTTTCACCAATTTTTCCTTCAAATCGGTTGTCAAAGCACCAACTTTTTGAACTTAACTGTAATCGTGTTTGGAATAGAGGCAAAAGAAAAAATTTTGCAATTAGATCAGAAAATAGAGGCAGATTCACCTACTTTACTTGAAACGAATGTTTAATGGAATGAAACCAGCGTATGTATCTACAATAGATTTTTTTTTTAACATTTTGACTGCTGCCTTATGTTATGAGTTGTTGGCTTGTATAACAAATACTCTTTCTATGTTAAATTCTTGCTTTTTTGTTGCAACGCCCAACGATCATGAGAAATGATTTTATTATTTGAACCCTTATTTGAGTTATCAGTAGTAATATCAGTGTCATTTTTGTATGTAACATAAAATTAGCAATGGCCAATATTATAATATTATTAGACACTTATAGAACTGCAATGACATAATCGTACCTAGATTCCTATTCGTATCGCAAGCTGATGTTATTTTCAGTTTATGTGTTTGAATTTTTTTAAATGACATGTAACGCTATGTTTTTGCTTATTACTATATTATTTATACTATTTCGTGACTATGAATTCATAAAAAATGATAAAATTTACCCGATCAGTTCGTTTAAATATAACGAAACGTTTATCAATTGCATACAGACAGGTGTTAGAATACATGAAAAAACTATTTTAAAGATTTTTAATATGCAAAAGGGCATGAATTATCAAAAACTGATCATATATCGTTTTCAGTGACACCAAATTGTACGTTTCAATCAAATTTTTCGGTAAATAATGGCGCTAGTCTTTTATCCCGGTATTTATATGGGAGTGCCCACTGTGGCCTTGGTCCGGGTGTCAAGCAGTCGCTTAATTGACAGGGGTAGTGAGTGGTATAGAAGTTTCCCGTTTTTTCTTCGGGGTAATTGAAGCCGAAGTTTCTGCACTATAAAGTTAAAAGAAACATGTTTGCGAATTGCGGATATTTCGTTCGTCAATTGTATTTTTAAACGAATATTATAGACTTTTCTACAGCGGGTTGTATGGAAGCCCCCCATTTTTTGACCAAGGAGGCCGAGAGTTTTGATTCTTTTGCAAAATGTAAAAAAAGCATGTGTGCTTAATTTCAGCCAAATCTGTGTTTTATATTTTTACGTGAATAGTATAGCCTTTTTTATGGTCGGTTTTATGTGAGCCCCTTTTCTTCCTCACCAGAGTAGCTGGCGTTTCAATTTCTTTTAAAGAAATGAAAAAGAGACATGCACCACAAATTTCAGTCAAATCGGTGATTCTTTATATTTTTAGTAATTGTCATTCATTTGTTAGACCCCCCTCTCCCCTCCCACCCCACGGGGGGTTGTATGGAAGCTTCCCTTTTTGTTTTGCCAGGGTAGTTGAGGCTTGGAATATTTTTGCCAAATGTAAAAGAAACATGTGTGCAAAATTTTAGCCAAATTGAACATCATTTACAGTTTTAAGCGAAAAATATTCACTTTTAGGGGGGTTGTATGGGAGCCCCCCTTTGATACCCACTGAGAAGGCTGAAACTTTGCAAGTTTTTGTGTTGAGTTATGAAACGCCTATGCACTAAATTCCAGCCAAATCGGGCATCATTAATATTTTTATTTGAATATTCGCGAATTTTTGTTGTATAAGAGCCCCCTTTTTGAGGAGCCGTACAAAATAAAAATCAAATCCCTAAATCCGAGACCTTCATACACCTATATACCAAGTTTGGTGCAAATCGGTTCAGTGGAAACCCCATTGAAGTGCGTACATAAGCACATATAAATATATATATATATATATATATATATATATATATATATATATATATATATATATATATATATATATATATATATATATATATATACATACATATATATATATATATATATATATATATATATATATATATATATATATATATATATATATATATATATATATACATATATATATATATATATATATATATATATATATATATATATATATATATATATATATATATATATATATATATAGATACATATATATATATATATATATATATATATATATATATATATATATATATATATATATATATATATATATATATATATATATATATATATATATATATATATATATATATATATATATATATATATATATTTATATATATTTGTATATATACATATACAAACATTCATTTTTATTTATAAGATGAGGTATACAATTTACCGTTTAAGTTTACTATCAATTATATGGGGTGTACTACTATATATGAGGCTCTACAACCGATTAGAGGTCTTGACAAGTTCCAGGAAAAGCCGAAAACGGAAGCATTACAGCTCAGTTGTCAGCCAATCCAGACATTCACGAATTGAACTAAATTGATTTTTGCAGATGTATTCACGCTAATACTCAAAGAAAGAGAGAGAGAGAGAGACTAAATTTAAGCTTACTCCATCTGCTTTGTCCTTGTGAAAAGTCTAAAAGGATTTTATGCCCTGATTAATACGGTGATCAGGTGATCAGCTCACCGGATTATAGCGAGTCTAAAAACAAGGGTTTCGTCAAGTTCATAGAGCTCATCATTGTAACGGCTCCTCTATTTACCTTACATGCGTACGAGGCCAAAAATCCTTTCGATCATCTATCTAGAATACAGCTTAAAGGGATTTTTTTCAAATTTGATCATTATCCATGTATCAGAGTCGAATTTACACGCTGAAGCTTCAAATGTTTGTTAAGTTATAGATGCAACCGTCGCGATAGGTAGTTTGAGTAGGGAAGTTTCCTGCGGTATGACCGGTTGGCTGTGTGAACTTGGTGTATTTCAACTGCAATCTAATAGTCGGATGATTTTGGGTTCAAATCTCAACTGAAACATTCCTCCCCCCCCCCTACTCACTCAACAACCTGTGGAAGTGACTATCCGCCTACATGAAAATTTCAAGTCATAAACAGCTTTAACAAGACAAGCCTTGACCGTACAACGGTTGTTGAACGATTTATGAAGAAGAAACCATTGTTAGTGATGAATTTTGACAAACGGTAGGTGAAGTTTCAATTAACTTTAAAGGTGTACTCGCTTATATGTACCATCATCTTTTTGGTTTTGTCTTATTTGTCTAGGACATATGGCCTATAATAGCCTGTGCGGTAGGATTGAGGACTATTCCTTTAAACCACGGATTAATACTGCAAGGCCCAACAAGCTGTACTCTTCGTGCCGTGGGCAAACCCTAGCAAAGTAGAAGAAGAAGAAGTCTTATTTATCTACAATTCGATGTTTTTACCATTCGCTTTATAATACATTACTTAAAATTAAGATACCTTCCGGTACGTGTAAAATTTGACACTTAAGCAAACAGTAGTTCCAATACTTCGTACGCAAGCTTGGAGTTTTATTCGAGATCTAACTATTTAGCTGCGTAAAAAATTACAAGCCATATAAAACATGCCATATGCTCGCTTAACTCTTCTGAAAAAGTGTTTTCATGTGTGGTACTTAGCAATTCGAGCAGTTATTGTATTTTACATGACATTGCAAATGCAACACAATTGTGCATTACGAAAGTATTACATTGATGATTTGATTGTGATCTTATTTTTCACTGCTTCCGCAAAAATATTTATCTTCTTCTCTTTTTACTCGCCCGTTCACAATTGAGCACGTCGTACTGACATGACCTACCTTGCTATGCTTAGCCAAGGCTTTCATGACTTTTTTAATTACTAGTAGCTGGATAGTCAGTCCTGCGTACGGGGGAGTCTCAGACGAGTTTCGATCACAATACGGTTAGTTAGTGAGTTATTTCAGCTCTGATATCTTGGAGGCATGGAAGCATTGGATTCTGAATAACTAAGCTTTTGCAATAATTAAGCTCTTATAAAAGGCTTATCAAAAAGCTCCTTTAGCTAGAGCTTTCGTTTTTAAAACGATTCTTATTTGTCATGAGACAGATAAATCAATAAATGTATACCGTTAAAAATCAACGGGACTATTCGGAATGAAAAACATCAATTTAAATAAAGATAGAAAAAACTTTTGTTGATTTTTGTCAGTTAAGATATTCAAAGTGATAGAATAATATTTAGGTATAGGTGTAGGTATAATAAATTTTTATCAATAAATTGTAAAAAAAAATTATTTAAAAAGCAGTTTCACGGCTAGATTTGTGATCATACTTTATTAATGATAATTAAATTGAATAACTTGAATTGAAGTTGGCATCATTTAAATTATTTTAAGAAGCAAACAATACTGCTGATTGTGTTCTGGTCTACTTGTACCAATAAAATACTTCGAACGATCGGAAAAAGATGATAGTCAACGCAGTAATTTCTTTACGCAGCACTTGTAGAAGGTTTTCTGATACTTGCTGACCTGCAATGCACCATCCGGTGCTCAAAACTATACAAAAAACGTCTCGATTCACTACTAGTCTGATTCATCATCAGACTTGCTTGTAAGTATTACCTCATCGTTGATGCGGGTTTTAATGAAAACTGGTAAGGGGACCGTCTAGAAGGCTACCGCCTTCGCTACTGGCAGTATGGTATGATTTGCGTGTCACAGCAGTTCAAAAAAATGATTTTAACGCGAGCAGTACAGTCGGCTAGATCGAAGTGTAATGAGTTGAATGGCAGTAACAAGATTGGTCGGCGAGAGTCTCGATGCGTCGCGTGATCCACAAATGCGCGATCGCCCCTACTCAATTTCGCTTCTCGCATAGTTGGCACAAGTTTCATTAACAACTATGGAGTTGCGCACACTACTTTTGGTTTCACAGCGACCGATCATTACACCGTCAATGATCGATGGTGTGTGCGTATAGCTGCATAAACAGCTGATTAATTAGCGACATCGTGTCTGCGACAGGAAAGAAACGTTCCGAGTACGCCAAGCAGTTCGTTACGCGTATTAATGTCGATAACACTCATCGTCTGTGATCGCAAACCGGTTGCTGACTGCCACGCTGTGGTACTGGTGGTGCAACAGCGATTGCACTGCACCCACAGGCTCAACAAAAGCCACTGTGCGTGAACTTCAAGCCGGTTTCCCGTGTCAGAAACAGCTCGTTATCGGTAGATCGGAAGAGTGACGCTTATTTTGTCACTATGGTTAATGTCGCACTGATAAGGAGAAAATATATTACGCGAGCTTTCGTCAACCAACGAGTTAGATGAAATGCGTGTCGTTGCAAAACCAACTCTGTGAGGTTTCAGAAACCGCCTGAACCACCCATCGTTCAAGAGTCCCGCGTTACAGGTGCAAGATATTCGTTGTGAGCAAGATATTCGTTATCAAACTGATGGACACTGGGCCCCGATATCTAACGTTCAAGTCGCTTTCGTTTCAACTTCTCTGTTGTTCTTTCGTGTTGGTATTGCACCCCCGTACAGTTTGTGTATGTTGATTGTGTTGTTTATACCGTAGTGGCGGTATTTAGCAAACACTGGAAAGCATGTTGTTTCGGAGTGCGAGTTACTGCGTGTAAGAAATGTCGGGGTTTTTTTGTTTCGTTTCCAACGCGATACGGTGTTCGGTGTATCACTGAGTTGGAGATATGACTAGGTAGAAAAGATTCAAAATATATATATATGACTACATCGTTGTAGCATGCCAACACTCTGTACGCCAGCAAAAACTTCCATTAGTGTGTGTTTAAGCTGACGATTTTACAACGACTCTTAAGATACTTATATTACGTCAGACAAAAGTACATATTGTACGGTACTATTTTATGATGGAGTTGTTTCTATCACCTGCGTTGGCCCGTTTCTTGCGTTTTGTACCGTTTACGGAATTTGACATAGCGAGATAATGACCACTTACTAAGCGAAGCAAATGTGGATGGGTGAAATGTTCTGAGTGTTGCTGATGGTTGGTGTTGTTCAACGGTCAAGTGAAATTGATCACCTCAGATAGTTAACACAATTTTTCCGTGGAATATGGAATTGTAATATTGTTTGTACCTCCCGGGAACTAGTATTTGATGTTAGTTGGGAAAATTTTTAGCACACAGGACTAATAAAGTTGATTACGTGCGTGTTCTGACAGAAAAATCGGATACTGCAACACTGCAGTGGTGGCAAAAGTGAAGGTGGTCAAGTATGTTGAAAATGATGAATCGTACGAAAAAGCACCACGGCGGCCAGCGCAACAAGGATGCCAAGGTAAACCGGCATGAAGTGAGCGCGGGTGCTAACGTGGGTCCGGTGAAGCCATCTTTGGCGTCAATGGCTCCACAACCCGCATCTATCCCGCCAGTTCAATCAACGACCGCGAGTGCCGGAAGTAGCGGAGGTGGCCGTATGAAAAAAAAGGTGAAACAACTGTCTGCTAATAAAAAACCAAATGATGTTGAAAGAGGTGTCGGTGGATGTAGTGATGATCGAGGGACGGTTACACCGGCGCTGCGGAGTGTCTCACGAGACTCTCGCTCTTCTAGCAGTAATAAAGCCGGTGGCTTGGCCTCGTTCTCCGAGCAGCTAGTTGCACCGAAAATGGAGCGATCTAATAGCTTCTTTCTAACGCGCAAGCTCTCAAGCCTATACAACAAGCTGAGCGGAAGTCGTGAAAATGTGTCCTCCAATAACGTGGCTTCCCAGGATGTTGGCGTAGAAACACAATCGCAGCCTTTTCCGTTTGTACGCAGTCGTAGCATGTCCTCAATACAGTTAAAACGTGCTTATCGACGAAGTCAGAACGAATCCACACTACAAAACCTGCAAGAGGATGCCATACTGGAGCGATCGGAGAGTACTGAAGAAACTACCATGACGACTGAAACTAACGATCAAGCAATCCATCAGACCACACCAGTGATTGCCACAGATTCGGAATGCATAGCAACGCCACTTCCTAGGTTCGAACGATCAAACAGTATTCTCGCTTCTATAAGACGCAAGATCAGTTTTCGCTCCGAAAGACGTTCTTCTACGGTGTCAAATTGGAGCACTTCTCTTCAAAACTTACGCCAGGAAGATTTTATGATCAGCTACGATGATCTTAGTTTCATTGATTACGACCAGTTCAACAGCTATGAGGCTAGCTTGCTGAAACGACAAGCCGGTCGCTCTGTAGGATTCCAGACTGAAGACTTACCAAACACAAATGGTTTAAGATCCTACGATCAACAGCACGAGGTGCGTTCGAGGACTTTGCAAGATCAGGCAAATCCTGTGGTAGTGGAAGCAACTAACAATGGTGTTATTCGACGTAAACGAAAAAATGACACCCTACTGCGCACGACACTCACACGAAAAAGCATGGATGTAGAAAGTAACCTGGATCGGGATAAGAACGTTTACCGCAACAGCCTTGATGCGGAAAAGCTGCTGTATATTAGCAAAATAAACAGGAAATCCTTTCGATGGAGTACAGATGTTGAACGAGACGTGGTAGCTTTGGATCTGGAAAATGTAGACTTAGCGATGGTCCAAATGTTGAATGGGGTGGCTGTAAGCCGTCAAACGTCGCCCCCAGCATTTGATGAGTGTGATAGTGGAATGATTGATGGGAGTGAAAGTGCTAAATTGTGCGTAAATGAAGGGGATGTTGGGGATCGAGTAATTGCAAGAAGTAGCGTTGGTTACGTGAGTCGCAGTGAAAGCCTCAAAAGATCCCGATCGTATAGTGGTGAAAAGTGTATTGCCTTTCAGGAAGGATTTAGCCGTTCTACAAAACCAATGCAGGTAACTAGCCACAAATGATTTTGTTTAATATTTTTTTAGTATCGTAAAGTGATAATTCAGTTAACTTGTTTCTACGAGCACAATGCAGATGCATCGCTTGGTTATATTTGCACTGCGGTGAAGACCATTAAGCCACATAGAAACGAACCCTTTGGAGTCATACAATGATCGAAATGTTGATCAAAAAATTACAGTTGCTTTACATCTCATGTTGTGGGTTGCGATCTCAAGCTCTTTTCCGATAATTAGTTTCAATTATTATCCAAGGTTTAATATCAAATTTTTCTACACGATCTAAACCTGTTTGATTGTTACTTGTGTTTCAAAACAGTCTAATCATTGATAGTTATTTCGTTGGAGCGATTACTGTTCATACTCGAACTGTTTTTTTGTATGGTTCGAACTTTTATATTCTTTTTTTAATAAATATTCCTTCCTCCTTTTAGTAATTATTTTATTCATTCGTCCTATTACTTATCCAGCCTATCATTTCCAACAAACGATGGTATCGGGTTCGAATATCGATTGAGCCTCTCTCGATCGCAGGACTGATTATCCTACGTACAAAAATTCAAGTCATAGAAGACTTTAGCAAGGCAGGCTTTAAGCGTACACTGCAAAGCTCAAACGAAGCCTGCATAAATAAATATAGAGAATAGCAGACACTGCATCAATGTTTAGCATGCATTTTGGACAAAGCAAATGCGTTAAGCGACTATTTCTCAATGTGAATCGTTCGCGCCACTTCTATAAAAGAACTTTGCTTTCTGGATCGGCTGGTATCATTCTAATAGCATAACGAGTTCCCCAAAACGTTGCGACCGGTGCCGCGTGCTACCATTAATGGTGAGTGTAGATAGTAAATTTAGAGCTCAATGTACTCAGTGTGGTGATATATGCAAAGGATCGGATTGAACCAAATACCTGAATGATAGGCTGTACAACTATTTGAGATCAACTGTTATGTAAATATCGTCTAGCTACAAAAGTACAAGTCCGCGTAATGGCCGTTTAAGAACACCTACTAGTCACAGCTCCTTCTTTTTTCTATAATCCTTATCGAATTGGGACTGCCTTGTCAGGGTTACTTGACTTGAATTTTCGCTTAGTTGGATAATCCGTCCTTACGTGCAAGTTCAACCAAAGATTTTCTTCACAGGTTTCATCAATGCAGCCGAAACGTTAAAAAAAACAATTTAGTCAAATCAATCAGCCCATTTCTTTCTATAGCAAGTAACCTGAGTTATGAGAATATTCCTTTGCTCCTTGTAACTAATGGTAACACATATCATATTGTGACGATGAACTTATGTTTTTTTTATTGAATGACCCTTCTCCGTCAACTTTTAAAACGAGCAAAGGATACATTTTTAAATCATTCTTTCAAATGGCAAAAACCTATTGAAAATAAAGTCAATCTTCAAATTTGTTAACATATCGCTAATATGCAATGTTTATTTCATATTGTTATCCAATTGGACTCGTTATATGAAATGTACTTAATATAAGTACAGCTATCATATGCTTATAATACTAATTTATTACTTACCAGGCGCTACAACCGCTTTGCGGTCTTGGCCTGCTCCAAGAGAAACCGGAACCGCTCGCGGTCGAGCGCAGTCGTCTGCCATTCTAATGACATGACCAGCCCACCGGAGTCTGGCGAGTCTAATTCGTTGCACGACAGTGAGGCTATCGTACAGTTCGTAGAGCTCGTCATTGTATCGGCTCCTCCATTGTCTTTCCGCACACATGGGGCCAAAGATCCTTCTGAGTATCTTCCTCTCGAACGCAGCTAAGAGGATTTCGTCAGCTTTTGACAAGGCCCATGTCTCAGTGGCGTATGTGAGTACTGGAACTATAAATATTTTATATAGTTCCAGCTTCAGCCGTCGATACAGGTATTTTGATTGGCTCAGTTTCAGGCTGTAGTATGACCGGTATACTGCCAGCACTCTTGCGCGTAAATCAACTTCTATGCTACTGTTGGCGCTGCCTTTTGACCCAAGATACGTGAAGTTTTGGACAACTTCAAAGGATCGCTCACCCAATAGTACATCGCATTAGTATTTGTTAGCAGGGCCGCTGACTGTGCCATGAATATATTAGTCTCTGTTTTTTCTCAATGAAATTGTGATTTTATTGAAAAACAATACTTTCTATGATGGAACTATAATAATTGCATTCATTGCAATACTCATTGATGTTATGGATTGGTTTCTTTTTATTTTATTGATGTATCAATGGCAAAAAATGTTTTTATACGGCATTGGTCCGTAGAACGAGCTGAACATAACGACCATTGAAGAACCATTATTGAACATTATTGGACAGAGGCTGAAATAGTAGATTATATAGCACTATAGCGTTGGTTAAATATTGTGCGATGGGTTGAGTTCTGCGCATGTTGACTTTTCTAATCCTCCGTTATATTACAAAGGACAATCATTAAAATGAAGATTAAAATTAAACCTTAGTCTCGCTTACTGTACGTGAACTAGAACTAGAATCTAAACAATGTCGGCAATATTCATTCATGAATTTGGTGTTAATTATGCGTATTTAGTGTAGTGAATAAAGGCAAGTACAGTGTCAGCGAGATAGAGGGCACCGTTAATAACACACAGTGCCCCTAGAGCCAGTCCAGCCTGAAAATTGTGATAATTTATTGTTTAGTCAGCCGCATTTTCAATGCAGGTAATTTTAGTAATCGATAAACCTACCGTTCGCTCAGACGTAATGTTTTCAAAATCATGCTCTGCCAGGTAACCATGCCAATAGTGAAGGGCCGTTCCACCGACAGCTACCCACATGAATGTTCCTACCACATTCATGATAGTATCAGAAAGCTCATACTTGTGCTTGGTGGTACCGAATCCGAATGTGATCAATTGAACGCCGGTGTAAATAATAAAGCCGACAAACACTCCGGACGCAACAATTTCTGCATCTGGGCTTTTTTCCTCGTTCAGGTTCCATGTGCCACCAATTCCAAGAAAGTCTCCTCCATATCCCGTTCGATAGATGATCAGTACAACAATGTTAATGATCTATATGTTAAAAAACGAGAAGATTACAAAATTGTTCTTGCGGGCTGACTGCGTAGGTTGTAGTCAATTATTCTCATTGTAAGTTGAGCTAATAACGTTTTGCGCACATAAATGCGAAATAAATTGCACTGATTTTATAGTTGTCTTTTCTCTTAAACTGCAACGCTCAGTATAAACTAATTCCATGCCAAGAATTCGTATGATGAAAGGCGAACATGAGTACTGTTTTGTAGTTGTGTAGCGCATTGCTTATCTTATCGGATATGCCAATATCGCAAAAGATAGAGCTGCTTTTCAGAGAAATTTACTTTTAGTCACCTCTTCAGAGAATAATTGATGGATGCAATGTGTAAGAAATCGCAAGCATTATACAAATCTCTACTACTCTGATCTCGTATCAAATTGACATTACTTTATAACATCTTATAATGATAACTATATGTGCTTTACATACTTGTTCGAAGTGTACTGCTTAGATGAAAACCTACTGAGGCTACACCAAGGGTGACCTCGGCTCTCGTTTTCGTTCAAATGTGACTGTTATCACCAGGGTGTGGTCTACTTCTTTTTCTTTAAATAGCAGTTTTATCATGCTGAGCTCGCTCACACGTCGTTTGCGTTGCCACTCAATGAAGAAACACATGAAGTTTGATGAGTAACCATTACCATTTACCATTTTACCTCTACTGATGGCATTTGAACGATCTTTTATGCAACATGCTATTGATCAAACTAATATATAAAAAGCTTTTATATGCAAGGATCATACTGTTCAATATTAAGTTGCTTATAATTTATATAAGAGTCAAATACTCTTAGTGAGGACATCCATCGTGCAATGTTCTTACAATTATATATGGCGACTAACAAATATGGGACACATGGTAACTATTTTTGCTTACCACTTTAAACACCTTTATGAAAATAGAACCGATTGTTTCCGCAGACACCATTTTAACGATTTGGATTGATATCCGATTGAAGCTATTCACTACAGGAAATTCCACTCGTTGAAGCGTAGGGTCGGCTTCGCGAATTCGTTAGCTGATCTCTAGTTTACACTGGTTTTATTCCTAATGGACGGTAAAAGGTGTACAGACACTATTGAGCAAGTGTTTTCAGGTTTCACTGGCAAACATATGGAGCAGATGTTACCTGCTTACGTACCTTCTGTAGGATGACACGATCGAATCGACTCTGAGGGACGAGTTACATGCGTAACCACATTTCGGCTCTCGATATCAGAATTCACCACGGAAAAAAACTCTTATCAGGGAATGGGCTTACAGCAAAGATTAGATAAGTGGAAATATTCTCTTCGAGTGGCAGTACCCGTATGAGTAATAGGGTGGATACTAGTGAGAGTGTGTAAGCACTGGAACAAAACGCTGATGGAGTAAATAAGAACTTTTCCTTCATGGTTAATGCTCAACGAACGCGAGGTGCTATTTAATCAATTTTGAGAAGTTTTTAAAAATTACTTGGAATATATTTTTATCGATACACATAAGATTAATTGAGTCATAAAATAAAATAGTGATATATTTTAAGAAAATATCAGGCAGTATGTAACTAAAGCTTAAAATTATCTACAAATCATTATTGACTGGCTTGTTGGAAACGATTATTTAACAATTCTCGTATGTTATAACGCTCGTTGTTTGACTACGCAGTTAAAATTTTTATATTTAAAATAAAAACAGGTTATAATAAATTGTTTTTGGTATAAACATATATGTCCATAAAAATATTTGCTGTAATATTACCGTTTGGCTGCCAGCATGCTTCTACGTAATTGGAGTTCGAGTTTCGAACCTAACTTTTGATCCAGAATAGAAGAGTTTTTAGGCAACTTCATTGGTGCGCTCCCTTATCTATACATGATCCCTGCGTAGAATTTTTGTTAGATACATTTGTTAGCAAGGCTGTGGATGGTGCCACCATCCTTTTAGTTGCCAGCCACTATGGAGCGGCCTCGAACAAACCGCGGTCATAACTATATTTTCATAGAAATACCTAAAACGCTTACGCTCAAATCATACTGAAAATAGTTTGTTTACACATAATTTGTGTTTTGAAATTTTAGACTTCCAGATGATGCCACTGTGCTCGTTGTTTTATCATTTTTTCAAGAATTACAGGGTAATCAATATATGAAGTCATGTTAAAAGTGATTAATTTAGAGTAAAATAACAATCTTGCTACTCATAAAGTATTTAATAAGTTTCAAAACCGTTTCTAAATTATAAGTTATTTTGAATAATAAATTTATTATTTTGAAAGTAATATTTAATGCGATTTTATATTATTATTGATAATTTTTTCTTTAATTTTAATATTTTTGTATTAAACAACACAAAATTGTTAAAAACACTAAATAATTAGAAAAAGGCATTGCTTCTCATATAGTTTAAATCCCAAATTTATCTTCTAAACTATTTTTTGATCTCTATATGCAGGTTCATTTACAAGTAAGTCTTTATCTTAGATAATATGTTGGTTCCCTTTGATGAAAAAATGCCATCAATTCATCCAAAATAACGTAACAGATATCCAAATTAACAACACATAACCAACAACAATCCAAATTTTTGACAACGTAACAGATAGCCAACAACATCAAAATTGGTATAAAAATAATTATTTTCAGTACAATTCACTGGCTTTATTAAAATACAAATAAAAACAAATTAATCGAAATCACCAATTTAATCTAAGTAATATGGATAATTCAATCTAAATTTAATCTTTCACCAGAACAGCAAAACAGCAAAACGAGCTTATTCTTGGAAAAAAAGAATTCAGAACGCATAGCACTCAAATAGTGCCCACTAAATTGAATTCCCTAGATGATTTTCGTGAATGTCTAATCCTGTCAATCTTAAAATATTATTGGCATGTATTTATTGCTTGTTCTCTCAAATAAAAAATTGGAACAGAAGAATGTAACATAATATCTCCTGCAGAAGTTGCTAATACTTGCTGTACTATAACTGGACTTTCATATCAGATGTACAGCTGTAATAACAGATTGTACGAGGCTGGACAGCAACACTTAATTTTTTCAAGGTCTATGGTTAATTTGGAATTTATTTTGAAAAAAACTTGGGATACCAATAGAAAACATTTTTGCAATTCAAGGTGTCAACTGGTTATGCCGCAAAACTAAGGCAGTTTTCTTCAAAATAAAGAATAATATGTGCAAATCTATAATGCGCTTTGAAGATATGGTCAGTCAGTTTTAGTCTCTACAGATTCAGATCTGTATCTTATTACAGTTATTTTTTCCGAGATATGTTTACCTATACTTGATCAATATTATTGGTGTGATTATTTGTGATTTAAAGATTCACAAAGTTTACCTTATAGATGGGAAAGGTGAAAAATGTTGCCTCTTTTGGTTCTTAACAATTAGTAATTTAATATACCGCGTATTTTCAAAGATTTGGTTAATCTCATGTTAGCTACCGACTAGGCGCCTCCATCTCAAATCTTGTAACGAAAAAATGCTTGTGGAAAGCGAGGCTGTCTCTGGCTGAATCGGAAACCTTCAAAAATGAATAGTTTGATACTTAAGGTTCAACATATATTTTATCTGGCAATACGACTTTTTAAGCATTTTTTTAATTGATTACCAAAGTTGAAAAAAAGTATTTTTTCCATATTTTTTGACATATTTTGCTTTAAAACCCATATTAAGGATCATCATCGACATGTTTTGGCCTCATTATAAGAAATAATACATAAAATCTTTCGAAATGATATATGTAACATATTTTTATGACAAAAACTAATGATTTTATCGGTATCGAAAAATGTACCATCGGAACGTTGTTTTTGAAGCATTTTAAACAACTTTTTTGACTTTAGTGCTTTATATCTCAGCAACCAGATTTTTTACAAACCAACAATTTTAGAATTCTCTTATAACCTTGGGTGCCAAGCGTTTTTTAGGAAAGTGCACAAAATGCTACGATTCTAGCGATTCTTGCTTATACGTCAGAGCCACGGTTGCACCGGCTCTAATTCTTCACGTTCTACGTTTGTGATGAATTTTTTCCTTTTTTTGCGTTCATTCGTATTTCTGTTTGGTCATCAATGTGATAAGTGGGAATAATAGCTGTTCTAAATATTCAAAAATTGCATTTTAAAATTAATCATTGTTGCCGTCACCCAAATATGGGTGGCATGGCACATGGAAAATTTGCCGTCAGTCACTTTTTGACATGGCACGCAAGGTGTTAATGAAAATGTTTTCTGTCGAATGGTTCATAAATCGCAACAATCGTACATGGTCGATTTTTTGCTTTTTTGACCGCGCCTGTCCCAACGTGCCCCGTATGCAGGATTGACTATCCAGCTACGTTAAAATAACATGTCATAGAAATCCTTAGCTAAGCTTAGTAGGGCAGGCCGCGACCGTACACCGATTAAAAAGAAGAAGAAGCCATTGATAATAAGAAAAAGAAGAAGTGCCACACTTCCAATGATGAATGAGGGTCTGCTCCAGTGCAATGGGTTAATAATAGATTGGTACACGCATGTACCAATTTACCTACAAGAAAGTAGAATTGAGAATGTAAAAACTGAGTTTCCTCTACTCTCGGATAGTTATTTGTTGAACCCTAATGAGAAAACATGTCGAATAAGAACACAATAGCATGTATAAGTACGTAGGAAAGACTTATACATATTTTTATATTTTGTTTAAATATGTTACAAACTAAAAGTGGAAAATTTGAATGTACCTCGCTCTGAATGCCACTTTGAATTCTTTACTAGCTTTCATTAGGCAAACTTTTCTGGTATGTGCATCACGAAATATTTATCAATGTTGCTATTCTGTTATCATTAAAAGGTCAGATATGTCTTTGACGGTCTTACTTTTGCATGAAAAATGATGGTGCTAAAAAGATACCTCACATTAAATGAAGATAAAGTTGAATATTTTGCAAATTTGATCACGAACTCACGAATATAATCACTTAAGAGTAATTGACGAGGGTTCGTCTGGAAGCAAAATATAAAATCTACAACTACGTTAACCACATTCAAACCTTTCAAACCTTTTTGTTCCAATGATGATTTGCATTTCTAGAAACACGGCATCGATTTTTTCTTGCGGTTTATTCTCAGGCATCGAATCTCTGGCACAAAAGCATCGAAAATCTGTTGAATATTTATACAAATCAATACCTTTGCTTACAGACGGCATTTTTGCATAGCTGAGTAAATGTTTGTCTTGGAAAAGCCTGAATAAAGCGCTTGAAACTCTCTGGATTATTATGTTTTTTTTTTTATAAGTGCTGGTCTGCACCATCTGATATATGATGATTTTGTTTTGTTGATTTTAGATTGTTGTTCAGTTTAAATTATTAGTAATAATTATTAATGAATCTATTAGAAGATATTGCACATCAAGTATTGGGTAAAATAGCAATCAAGCTATCACTTTGATCTCACAATGTTTTCAATTCCAATCTGTTATTTTCAATATACAGGTGTAGTAGGAAGATGAAACGAAAAAAGAGGAAAAAGAAAACTGTTTTGAAAATTATAACTAATACTCGATTACCTTGAATACCCAAAAAGAGTTAATGGAGACAACAAAGTTTATCCCTGTAACCATTTTCGTTGTAAATACACTAAATTGTTCAAAAATACAAATTACAATCCTCGAGTATGATATTTTTTTGCGTTTTACGCATTTTACATTTTACTATCTCTTTGAGCTCATTTCCCTCGGTGGCTAACAAAATTTATCCTGTTTTAGAGTAAAATCTTTTAGGTACTGTAGGATAAAATGATCGAACAATTTAACACAATGATGGATACGATCGATGGGATCACACTATACCACTCTTCGGCGTTATTCAGCCAGTTGAGTTTAAAAGATTTTGTAGAGTGCGTAGCAACAATTCTTCCAAAGCGGAATTTTGAGGCCTATCGCTCAGTAATTTTCGCTGTACTTGTCATCTTCAGATGCTGCTCACTAAATGACAAGCATTCAGCGTTAAAAGAGATTTAGGATATTTATATATTTATTTGTTTTACATATAAGTTCAACAGATGAACATCTTAAAGAACCTCTATTCAATATGACGCTCTATTACCCCATACTAAACAGTAAACTCTTTTTATTGTCTATGGTACTCCCGGTGAAATCCAACTGAATCCCGCATCTATTGTATACTGTGCACATAGCAGTCAATGGAAAGAGGAATTTACAATTAAGTAAATGCAACCTGCAGTCCATGAGTCACCTTCGAGTATTCAATTGTGCTACTCGTCCACTTTTATAACTAAGAATATTACTTAGCAGCAACTGGTTTGCTGTTTTCAGCTTTAGCGCATCTTTCTACCAATATGGGCTCGGCCACATGCTGCTTAAGAGCATCAGTATAATGTTATCAGGGCTGCAAAAGAAGAAGTTGATGTGCGTGTGTCTTTATGTCCATCTATGATGCAATGTCTGTCAAAAATCATTGAGTTTTAGCTTCTACCGTTGCTGTCCCTCCTACACCTGCTGAACATACACATTGTTGGATTTCGATGCTGTTGTCGATTTTTTTCCAGTTTTTTCCCAATATCTATCATACCGTCTTGTCAGGGGACGAACATCTCATTAAATTCGTTCCCGCTACAATACAAACTGGGTAGCACTGTCAAAAAAAACTGATCACCCGCAGTTCTGTAGGTCGTTGACGCGTACCGCTTAGCTTTTCCTACAGGCCTTCAACTGATCAAGGCGTTCATCGATTTTGAAACCTTTTCCAAATTCCTTTCGTGGTTCTAACGGACATTTCAGATTGTTGGCCTTAACACTTAATTCTGCGGAACGCTAGCCAACACCCACAGAAACTATTCCTTTATCTGTGTAGTACCGTATACCGCGCTTTACCAAAACACCGTGTCCGTGCACCAAAATGAGTAATCCTGACTCCGTCCATGATTCTTGACCCTTTTCTTCTCACTTCTTATTGTTTTAGTTGATTTTAATGGCTTTCATTTTGACTAACATTCCGTCAATATAAAACTATATAAATCGTACCATCAAGTTGCAGGAAAAGAGTTGTTTTTGTTGGTGCTACGGTTCAAGTAACCTGTAGAGTAGCATATAAACATTGCACTAAGAGGCAGCCCGGAATAAACCGCGGTCATAACAAAACTAAGCATTATTTGATGTTTTGGACATCCAGAGGGCGCCACTGTGCACAGTTTTTCCTTATTTCAAGTGCACTTTGTATCAATCCCTATAGGTGACAGTGTTATTAACAACGATTTTTGATTTGAATTTGAATCCTAAACATGTTGAACGCTTTAATCATCTCAAAAATACCAAAAAAAAAACTAAAAAAAAATGTGCTTAAAAAAAATTTGCATGAGATTATTTGTATGTCATGTTATGTTCTCTCATTTTTGTTAAATTAATTATATTTTTGTACTTAATATTCAAATTCTAACAAAGTAAAGGTTCGCATAGGTTATTATATTATGTACTTCGTCCATGCACTGTATCTAACTCAAGTTCAATTATTAAATAAATGCACATCCACCTTACAATCGCAATTGTCGTTAAGCGCATGTCGTTTTACCACGTTGTTACTTGATATTTTAGCTTATTCATAATCACGGTTAAGCTAAAGTCAGTTTTAGTCAGCAAAAAAACAGTTTATGAGAATTTGTTTTACTTTTTTAACATAAATTCCTTTTATATTACGATTTCCAAAAAAAGTTATAAGAGACCTTCCCTCTTAAATCCGTCAAGCTGTGATTTAAAAATAAAACAAACTTTGATTGAAATGTTAATTTGTACGGAAAAAATAATCAATCAAAAGATATTAATAGCTTCAATCTTAGTAGCTAAATTTCATATTATTATGTTTCTACTCCGTAATATCCATATTTGACGGTACAATAAAATATTCTCGTTAGTGTTTGCTAAAGAAAAAAATCATTACTTTTCTGAAGCGTTCACCTTGCCAATATATCTGCTTCTTTCCTATGAAAATTGGATTACTACAAGTTTATAGTCCTATTTCTTGTAGTTCGATTTATCCATATCTTACTGACATCTAGTGCCTGTAACAGCAGAGTAAATGTATATATATATATATATATATATATATATATATATATATATATATATATATATATGTATATATATATATACATATATATATATATATATATATATATATATATATATATATATATATATATATATATATATATATATATATATATATATATATATATATATATATATATATATATATATATATATATATATATATATATATATATATATATATATATATATATATATATATATATATATATATATATATATTATTTGTATTATTTATATTAATTTGCAACAAAAAGGTAGTATGTTAGATCTCCAAAGCAACCCAGATAAGTTACAAAACAGCTAGGATATCAATTCAATCATATAAATTTTTATAGTGGTATAGGATGAGTTATTAAAAAAAGCAAAGAAAATTCATTCTGTTTGATGAAGTCAATATTCTTTTAAAGTCAAATTTTTCTGCACCCTACTCTGAAGATCTTTGCATAACAATAGTGTAAATGTATATGTCAATATTGCAAAATTTTCAATAGAATGTTAAAAAAATACTTTTTATTAATTGAATAATTTACATTTGAGGCATTAATACTTATAAAAAGTTCAGTGCTTTAATGGTACGGCTCTTTCTCGTCAATACTGTACAGTCATGTTCGCTATGTTTGGTATGGCGCTATGTACAAAGCGTATACCAAAAAATTTCAAATCCATTTTTACATATTTGCGATTTGAAGTGGGTCCGGAGCGTATCACCATTTCATAAGTATATGTATTTTAAGAGAAAATGGGAAATAAACAATTTGAAACATTTTTGTTTTTGATTAAGAAATTTGAATTTTTGTTTTATTTTTATTTAAAAGAAGACTAATTTATGTCTCTAATAACATATCAGATTTAACATAAGCGAATAAAAAAATGGGACTTATGACCGCCATTGCCGCAATGGTAATAGTGAGTTAACAAACAATAGGGAAGGATGAGCAATGGCTATAAGTACTGATGATAATCGAAAATGGTTATACGATACGATCGTTTGTTTGTGCCACACGCTAACGCTTCGGCTATCGAGCGCCCCACATTCAAAACTACAGAAAATTTAATAAAATAGCAATCCTGCCTCTTTCCCAAAACAACTACTCGTTAGATGAATGATAAGGCATTTTCCTCTAACTACGAAATTTCATTCGGTAAATCAGTATGTGCGGTAAATATGTGCCAGATGCTTACCATGCTTTAAGGGCTTCTTATCTGAGAGATGTTATATTTAAACAATTTCAATGCGATGTACTTACTGCTTCAGCTAAATTTAGCTTTCTCCTCGGTTACGCTAATTCTTTACAAGCATCTGTTTATACTAATACAGTAGCTTTCTCTTTTAATTGGTAACTCTATTTCCAGATCACAATAATTTAATTTATATTTAAAGCACAACATCCAAAGCATGAACAGATCTATAGTAAAACATGTATAGTTAAATCGTGTGTCATTTGAATTTTAATTGGTATATACATACCACGTTACACGTGTTTTGCAGCCATTTAAACACATAATATGAGGGTCGGAATAGCGATAGCGAAAGCGTAAGCGTGCGGCACAAACACAACATGGAGTGCGGTTCGAATCTCGACTGAGCCTGTCCCGTACGCAGGATTGAGTATTCAGCTACGTGAAAATTTCAAATCATAGAAAGACTTAGCAAAACAGGCCTTGGCCATACACCGCAATTGAAGAAAAAAACACATTATATAATATACCATCTCAAATAACGATAAATTGTAACAATGTCAATGAAATAGGGTATGATGTAATAGAAAAAGTAAAGGGTTTTCCACGTATTTTGCAACCAAACTCATCCTAAAGCACGACACGCTGACGCTGCGTCTATCGAGCCCCTGTAATTTTTGCATAAAGAATGTCAAATAGCTTTGATCTAAGCAATATTTGTAACGTTCAACGGAAACGAGACATCAGTTCGTTTTGAAGCGATTTTACATATTACCCTCATCGCGATTCGATACTATCATCGTGACTTCATTTTATGAGAAAGCTTACGTCAGAGAGATCTAAATGCTGGTGAAAAGAAAACAAACCTTTATAACTTCGGCGTTTCCTTACCTTTCGCGACTTCTCGCGCTTACGCCCGCTGTCTTTTCCTTATTCTTGTTAAATCCGGGGATAATGTTGTTCAAGCATAGTGAGCTACGTATTTTCATACCAACAAACATGTTTCCAACCGTTTTTTGATCTCTTTTGTCTGCGCTTCGAGGTGTCACAGTTAAAAAGGTTTTTCCACAGTAGACGATTCAGATTTGTCGTTATGAATGTTGTTCGTGTGTTTGCTTAGTCGTAGGAGGAATAAAGGAGAAACTGAAACAAAAAACAAATCTTCTTCCACGATGTTATGTTTGATATTGTTTGAGAAATATTGGATTTTTGTGTTAAAATGTGTTTAAAAAAAATTAATACAGAGCAATACTTATATTACTTATAT
The DNA here is from genome assembly GCF_943737925.1 of Anopheles nili. Taxonomy (NCBI): domain Eukaryota; kingdom Metazoa; phylum Arthropoda; class Insecta; order Diptera; family Culicidae; genus Anopheles; species Anopheles nili. The sequence continues at coordinate 50,189,145 of NC_071291.1, read as the reverse complement.
TTATAACATTTTAAAAATGATTGTGATGTATAGTATGTATTTTAAATATTTCGGCCTTTGACATATTATTTTTTATTTTACCTAATCTTTAGATCGGATTGCTGGTTTGCGATGTATATGTGGTTTGAAAAAAAATAATATGAGCACATTTCTTCCATTTAGGAATGATTTTCATCCACTGCTGGAGCCACTACTGTTTCGGATGGCTTAATGTTTTTGCTATGGTCAATCAATTGAGTATCTTTTTCTTGCTACTCATCCTAGTTACGTTAATACTTCAATGTTGGAAAACGATAATTATGAAGTATTCATTCCTTACAGATGTTGCGTTTCCGCTATATGCGGAGCATAATAGCAAAAGGAAAATAAAACCAAACACCCGATTACGGTTTTAATATTTGCTGTTTCAAATGTGCATTTCATTTAAACACTGTACTAGTAAGGAGCCATAGAAAGATAGCAAGTCGAACTAGTTTATATGGTTAGCGGGGATTTTTTGACAATGTCCTCTTTATAACTAATAGAATAGGTTTGAAAAAATTTACCATGTTTAAAACTTGCTATAAAAATGTTACATGACGAACTAAACTTAGTATTAAATAATACTACTTAAGAATTCATGGCATTCACGTATGCTCAAATTACTATTTGCTGCAAGTTCAACTTGGTTTTTGCTAACATTTTGTCTTTTTTTGTTTTAATATGATTTATTTCTGTCCGCGATTTGCAATTATTTGAAAAATAGCACACCAAACATATTAACATGATGAAAATAATATTTTCCATACTATTGTCGACTTCTTCATCTCTATTGTTGTACACATAGACTATTAAATATATAGACTATTAAAACAACTATTTTGCTCTTTATTTGTACACTATGCCATCACTCTTTCTTTTCAATTTTCTTCATTTTTCTCTCTACAGCCTATCGACCTTTCCTTTACAATGCTTCTTCTTGGCCCTATGATTATTTAATAACTTTTCATGGATCTGAGTATAAATTGCTCAGAGTTAAAAAATGTATTTTTTGACGATAAAAGTTAAAGAGTAAAAGGAGTTAAAGCTAAATTTTTACAAATAAAACAAAATTCTTATTAGCACTTTTTAATTTGTTTGTCATTTGTCCTTTTTGCTATGACAATGTTCGTCGCATTCTCAATAATGCACCATTTTGACAACAAAATGCAGTTGTTGTTGTAAAAAATATAGAAACTTGAAGACTTTTTGAATACCAACGCATGAGAAAACATGGAGAAACAATTATAACTTCCTAAACCAGTACTAAGTAAAGTTACTTAAATGGCATAATACAGGCTATGGTCATCTTGCGGCCATCAACATTTCATCTTGTATATTGCCGAAAACCATAGTACTTTCTTAGAGCAAGCCTAATCATTCAAGTTTTTATATTACTAGCTGTATGGACGTTTAGTACTAGCGTTGTGTTGATAATATTCAAATATTTATACATTATATAACTACATTGTTATATCAACTTATATACATTTATGTTATGTGTTTATATATATATATATATATATATATATATATATATATATATATATATATATATATATATATATATATATGTATATATATATATATATATATATATATATATATATATATATATATATATATATATATATATATATAAACATATATATACATACATATTTATATATATATACATATATATATAAATATATATATATAAACATATACATACATATATATATATATATATATATATATATATATATATATATATATATATATATATATATATATATATATATATATATATATATATTAAATCAGAATCCTGAAAAAGAAAAAAAGCTACTGCCACACGGGCCATGGTCTCCGACTAAATTTTCCAGAAACCCGGTAGCTAACCATCTTCATATCACCATTTCTACCAACACCTGTGTATTAGGTGAACCATCTTTGTTTACCGATATTATTCTTTCTTGTGAACTTGCGGGCCGACGAAACTTCTTCGTCGAGGTACAGTCAGGTGATGGCAGGAAATTACTTTTCTTACCAAGTGTTGGTTGTTCCTTTTGCATGGACGAGTGTGCTTGTCCGCATAAATTAAAATACCTTGCAACATTGATGAGAAAATTTGGGTTTGCTCGGTTACTAGACGTTGTGAGTATTGAAGATTTTGTTTCATTTGATTGAGTTTTCGTATTCTTTATTTCTTCATCTGTCAAGTGAGCGTTTGCGTGACATTACTCAGGCTGTAACACCAAAATTTAGGATGATAGCTATTTCTAGATTTTTCCACTATAGTGCTTCGCTTGGCATATTTCGCTGATATTCACAATTCAACTGATAAAATCCATACAGGCGTCTTTATAATTTATACACTCATGAAACTGTTAGTTTGAAGTACCTAATACAGTAATACTTGATACAGTAAAAAGCGAATAGGATAGAGAAAGAGAAAGGCTTTAATGTAGCGTAAATATGTTAGTTGTTGCGTGACCGAATGAAAAAGAGAATCACAAAGAGAGGAATATACATAGTTTAAGACAGACAATGAGAAAGAGAGAAAGAGAAAGAGAGAGAGAGAGTGAGAAATATGGAAATATATGAGAAATGAGTTATATAACTCTAGCTAGTTCATAGCATTCATATAAATCGTTGATTTTGTTTGTGCCTTTACTTTTCTTTTCATTTCTAGTAGGTCCAAAAGGTATAACAAATTCATAAGAAAGATGTTATCTTTTCTTAGCTCCAATTTCAACATATGTACAAATGGACCTTATACTTCGTTTAGGAATATGTGCTTGATAATATATCAATGAAAATACAATCAATTACTGTTTTCAACAATAAACTCAAATTTCACAAATTTTACTAATTACATGAGCGATTTCTACGCAGTTTTGGCAAAGAAATCTACAAGTTCCATAAAAAGGACTACAGAATGTCTGTCAGTGTAATACTAAGCTTGGTTTTCTTCACATGCATAACACACTGCTTAAATTTGGGCATTTATAAGCATGTTTGACTGGTTGAATCCATATACATCGATTCATACGTAAATTCCAATGATACTGTGCAGTTTTTTTTAAGATGGGTGTATCTGAAATTTAATAATATTTGATAATATTTGATAACGTAACTATGTCATTAAAACCCTAGAATAAATAGCCCATTTGAATTCTTTTTCGCACGTTCAATGTGCCAGCTAGATAATAGAACTTATTATAAATTCTGATTTGATTTGGAATAAAATCAAATTCCATAAATCACTAAAATGTGTTGTAAATTTAAACAAGCATACTCAAACCCACAAACCTTGCAGTATGCATAAGTTGATAGATGATATAGAAATAGGCCCGTAAGCAAGTCACATGAAAAAATAAGAGGTCGGGCAGAAAAATGGTCATGTATAATCAATTACAGGCGTAAAGTAGCCGTTTGCTCTAGGATGTGCTTTTGCTACACGTTGCATCTTTTTCTCAACGATAACATTACATAAGACCGAGGAATAAAAAATTTTCAAATTCATTAGATTCCATTAGAGATTAGATTAGATACATTCATAGGTACAAACATTAAGCAAACCGTCATTCAACCAAACAAGATCCTATGCTGCTATCCAACTTTTATTGTGCGCTTACTTTATCGGTTAGTCAACAGCCTGCTCATAATGACCCCAACACACGCAAAATTATGAAAGCTTACCCACATACTTGCTTAGCTAATGCGTGAATACTCTGAACTGGAGCTTTCATTCATTTCAAAATGTTTGGTCCTGTGTTGACAACGCAGTCAGATGATTTTTCCGAAGTGAAATCATACGATTCGTGCTCGGGTTTCGGTTCGGCTACTTTCGAACTGCTTCATTCGAATAATTCCTTGTTCGCTAGATTCGCCTCGCAATTGGTAGCAGTTGTGCTTACGGTTAGTTTCATTTTCATGTCCATACCGGTAACATCTTCTCGTTCGATACTGTTGAATAAAATTCTCTCACACAGAAGCATGACCACTTGCACATGCTCACACAATTGCATGATTCACCTTGTGTCTCCCTACCGCACAGTGTGGTATTACTCCGCTGCCAAGGGCGAACAGAGCAGAGTATGAAGTGTTCAGAAAAAATTGAGTTCACACAGCCGACGCTCTAGAATTGACTTTTGAAGAATACTGGAATGGAGCTACTTTCCTTATCCGAAAAGTTTATGCACACAAATATAGTGAAGGTGGTTGAATTCGTTTAGTTGCGATGCAGAGAAACGCGAAAAATCAATATTCTGTTTTCATGACTCGACGGTTCCTGTGATATGATTCTTTTTAATACTCCGCGAGGGAGTAATTTAAAATGATTTAAGTTCAATGGTATGAAACCAATATCGCAAACCAACGCGCTTGTGTTAATTCAAATCTATGCGTACGAGTGATTGTAAGAGTGTGCTTCTTCTTATAACCAGTACGGCTATGTATAACGTGTGGTGTCCTTTCATAGAACGAAGTAAACCAGTAGGGTTATTTAGACTATTTTTCCATCAGCTACCCGTGCACTTTCCTTTTAGTGTTTGTGTTCTATAATCAAAGTGTTGAAATCCGTAAAATTTAATGTTTCCGAGATAAAGATGCCACTAAAAATGAAGCATTTTGCATGTGTAGTGCATGACTCCAATATTATAAAGTGTTGTGTGTTCGGTTCGAACTGTGAAGACAGTGGTGTGAATATCTGTAAAAGTAGTTGTTTCGTAAGCATATCCTTTCTCATTACACGCACACTTCATCCATTCATGTCATTGGTCCAATATGGGTCAATGAGCGCACAAGCTAAAACAGGAGTTTAAATAGTTTGTGATTCTACCTCCAATCGCCCGACACGTTACATTGATGATCGTATGAAAATCGATAAGTCACGGTTTCAGGATAAACAGAAAGAAGTGTTCAGACAGAGCGTTTGATTTCGTTTGAAGGATAGAATAAATAAATCCAAAAAAAAGATGAATCATTGTTAATATTCCAACAAACTTCAGATTCTAACCGTGATACTTATGAGTGATCAAACTAACTGGATTACTGGTGTGTGAAGAGAAAAATGCAAAAGGGTGCGAAAAATGCAAATTTGTAGTTCGGTAATACCGTTTCCGTTTGATATTCTGTTGTATCGCATCAAGTCTGAACTCTCGCGAAGGAGCTTGTATAAAAAGTTGAAAATAGGATTTTGGATGAAAGAAAAATCGTGTATTATCGTGGTGTTATCGTATATTTGTTTTAAAGATAATAGCCGTGAAATAACCATTTAGCCCGGCTACCCTGTCAATAGCAAAGTCAGCGAACGAATGGGGCTTCATTATTACGAAAAATGTATTTTGCTGAATGATGCTAAAGCGATATTTAAAGATGTTTTATAAAAATAGCACAACTCCCTTTCTGTAAATTTAACTCAATCAAAAGTATTTAGTAAATAGTGATACGATAAGCTACATGCATGTAATCCACTATCAAATGATAACTTTGCAATCACCATTGAGCGCACACATTTATATAGCTTACGAATAAGTGGAACATGATAAAAATATGATTGTACAAAACAATACATTTGATTATAATTCTAATCCAATGATGTAGGAAATAGTGTTGTTTGTATGATTAAACCAATGCGTCTAAATTGAATATAAGAAACATGTTGTCTTCGTACGCAATCAATGTAAAATGTAAGTCATGCACGGAATGAATGAATCCATCATGCTACGTACACACTGGTTAGTAAGAAAAATCAAACGCTAAATTAAAAAAGCAAAAACCTTGAAAAGGTAAGAATACAAGCTAAGTAATGTTCCGTCTGGTCGATTGGTTAATAACGCATTTTAGTTGATTTTGAAAAAAATATTGAAAATGTATGACAAAAATTAAATCATCAAAACACAAATCATCAAAGAAGTCATCAAAGGAAGCATCAAAATAAAATTGTCTCATCTCTGTACCGTGTACCGAAATCATTTATATCGTTTGTACTGTTTCATCTGTAAAAGTTTGAACGGGTGTTTATTGATACCCTTCAGCTACACATTGTTTAGGTAGATCACTGTGCATAAACACACGATACTATCTCGACTAGTACGTAGGACTAACTATGCAGCTACGTAAAAATTTCAAGTCATAGAAAGTCTTAGCTATCCAGCTACAAGTAATAAAAAAAAGTCATGAAAGCCTTGGCTAAGCATAGCAAGGTAGATCATGTCAGTACGACGTGCTCAATTGAGAGCAGGCCAGTAAAGAAGCAGAAGAAGAAGATGATCACTCGGCAAGCTTCTAAAATATAGCGAAGCAATTATAAATATACCAGAAATATCATGAATTGATGATAGGTACCATGCTTTAGCTCGTCGCTTTGCATGTTTTGCTACATATATTATGCAACAAATTGTTCTTGATTCAAAAACACCTCTCTTTGTATGGTTGCCATTGGTTGGTTCAAATTGACAATACAATTCAATTTTATTATTCTATACAACAGAAATTATGTTTCTTCATGTATCAAGAATTCGTGCCACTGGCACGAGATAAATTACAGAGAACTTTTCATTTTCTTACATATTGCTATCGTTACAACTGCCGCGATATGTTTTTTGAACGGTAATGTTGGTTTTTTTTAGTAACTAATGTTGGTTTTCTTCTATAAGTTAAAACGGCTGTCTCAATATGCGCTAATCAATTTTTTATTTTTATGTACATGTTTCTATTACGCCTTACTTATTATTTACCGTCCTTCCTTGATCTTAACGAGAAGCGCAAGCAATCATTTTCAGTTCTAGAATATTTTTCATTTGTTTTCATTCTGTAGTACGAAAAGCGTAAGCAACCTTTCGATATTTGTTATATAGGGTAAAGGTAAAATAAATTGCTTCTGAGGTACAAAATCAATTCTTTCTAGTAACTTAGTAAATAAATTGATAAATGTGTCTTGAATGAGAAGTTTTCTGTTCATATTCCAAAAATCATGATCGCTCGCATTCATCTTCGGTGATGGGTCGTCAATCGTGAATCCTCCGTAAAATTGCCTCTTCGAATCATTTGGCTCGAATGAACGGATTTTCGCTGTCGAATATCGTGCTAGAAAACGATTGGCAGTGGTATGAACAGAAAGCTTTTGCTAAACTCGTTCTACTCCATCCATCCACATGATTAAATTAGCTGTTGAATGTAAGCCTCTTGACCTGCAGGTCCTTGATGAGACCTCCTTGCATATTTTAAAGAGCGAATGAACTAAATGAATCAGCATTTATTGTGTCATAGCATTAGTCCATTGCAGCTACACTTCGTAGACAAAATTTCCAATTTTTCAAGATGTATGCAATATGTAGACGATAGAATATCTCACCCTCTAGACGGGGTGCTTGATAGCCGAAGTATTATCGTGTGACGCAAACACACGAAAGTTTCGGATTCAAATCTCGAAACAGTTTCCCCACCACTCCTTAGTGTACGCACGACTTGCTATCTTGATAACGTGAAAATTTCTTGTCATAGCTAGTATTGACCAAGGCAGGCCTTGATGACCTTGAACGTACAAATATGTTGCACCACTTAAGGAGTAGAAGATGGTAGACCAAGAAGATAGATTTTCGCGTTGTCGGCGTACAACGAATAGCTCAAAGAGCAAAACGTATGCAAAGTAGTTCAGAAATAACGGGAACCTATTAATAACTCGTACGACATCAGACCTATTAATAACTCATAAAATTTAACCCACATTTCACACTTTATGATCTATGCCAAATATAAAAGATTTCAAACAGGACGAAATAAATTATTCGTTTATTGTACGAGCATATTTTTTGTCTTATTCACAAATGCTTTACCAAAAGAATATCACGCAACACAATACATTGACAATCTTTATAATTTATCTGTCAAAATTATCGTTTTAATCCGCCTTGTTAAAGCAGTGGTTCTCTAAGCAGTGGTTGCTCTAACGATTGCAAATGAGAATTCCAATACATTAATTAATGTTGTTCTGGGTGTGCGTTCCATTGACTATACTGTTAATTTTTTTTTTTTTGTGTATTTTTATAGAGACTTTGAGCCGGCGTGGCTACATTCGCCTCTAAACTATACTGTTAATACAGAAATTTTTTTGACTTGCAAACTACAAGTTCCAATTTTTTGCAGTACGATAGTTATTTAAAAAGTACCCAGATTTTTTTAAATAATGTGGAAGTATTTACAGATAAGTTCATAAATAATTTGATAATATTTGAAAATCTAATGAGAAAAAGTGTACGAAAGCTAAATTGCTTCAATATGCACAATCCCATTTAATCATATTCTATAAAACAAACTGCTATAATTGTTTGAGTCCACAGTTGCTTCACGAGTTTCAAGCATAATGAAATATTACATGTTTTACCTAAATTTCTCCATTATATTAAGATCAGTGCTTTTTAAGGAATTCAAGGAAATTTTTCTCTAACTCTGTTTTCATTGTATTCTTTATATATTTTTACTTTTCAGTGCTTTGAAACAATCGGCAATCAAACATTTTACTACTTTACATTTTTATTCTTGGTATTTCAACCGCTTTTCCCTCGCCGTAAATGAAACAGGTGAAGCTGTCTACTATACTTAACCTTTTGAAATGTGTTTGCTTTTCACGCTGTATATTTTTTGCTTTGAATTTAAGTCCTTAAATTTGAGTTGAACTATGAATATTTTTTTCGATGCATTGTTGAAATAGAAAATGAAATACGTAATGACAATCATAAAGATATCAAAAATATATCTACTATAACGAGGATTTGAGCAGAGAAACTAAATATGATAGAAATAAGGCTAATAATCGATAACTAGAAGCTGACTTGAAAACAGTGCCTAGTATCCGTCATACGATAGGAACAAATATTTTCATTTTAGACATGCACAGTCAAGGTACAGAAGTCAAATAGTCTGAGAAAATAAAATTTATAAAATGTACCTATGTTCATATCAGGATACACCTCACTAAAACAATATTTACCTTCTGCTAGTGTAGGAAAATCTTTCATGGATCAAAGATGAAACAACTTGAACCAAGTCAAGCAGAAGAAATGAACTAAATGCCACGATAAATGCTGGTTAGTTTGCGGTCCATTTAAAGCTCCATTACTTCCTTTCACCCCCAGTAAGGATCTAGTTGCCATGTGTCAGCATTGATTTGTTCCTTGTCCGATTCGATCGTTTGTCTGCGAAATATTTTGTATCATGAATGCTTCATACTGATACTGCTATTTTCAGTTCGCCTTTTTGCTCAAATTGGAATAGATCTAGTAGCAGTACGATAAATCCCTTGTTAAGCGAGTGTAGTGTTTGTCAATAATTGTCTTTGACTCTCATCTTTGTTGGTTTTATAATGCCATTTAGCAAAGCTGTAGTACGTGAAATATTTGTAATGTAATTGAAAAATAAAACCAAAAACATTAACAACATTTATAGTAAATGTTTCATATAATTGCATTCTGGAGGAAAACAATAGGATTCCCCTCTATGGAAACCAAACATTCTTAATCGATCATCTAACTGGGTTAAATTTGTCAAGGTTCTCGGGTGATTCTGAAGAGATTTTATTACAGTTAACATCACGATGTGAGCCTATTTTTTTTCAATGACGCGTGCAATAAAGGCCGGTACTTTTAGATGTGATGACACATTTTTATATTATTGTTTACATTCGACACAGACTATGTACTATGAAATATGTCAAATATCATCATAACACATCATGTTCATTCGCATAAAATTATAATAAAATTGTAATAATTTTCGATTTTACAATAAGGGTATTTAGATGTAAAATACATCAAATTTTGTCTCGTAACGATGTTTTATTGGAATATTGTTTTCTTCTATTTCTTCATGCCTAATTCTTCTTTTATTTTATTTGCAAGTAATAAAATTTCCAGCACCCTTGATTTACATTTTTGTATGCAGAATAATGAGGCTACCACAAAAAATTGATTACCCTACAGTATTGATAGCATGAAGCGTGATATTTATCTTATAATTTAGCTTAATTTGAGTATTTATGTTGATTTATAGTAACTTGAACTGATGAATTTTACCTTAGGGTTTAACAAACTATAGCATTTCGTTACTGTTAGTATAGATATAAAAATTTGGTATATCAACTTTGAATACGGAATAGTGTCTAGTATTAAAAGTTTGTTTTATTTTGAATTTTTCATTCGTGTTTATGTTTAGGGGTTGTGAATAATTGTAGCTAGATGATAATTGTGGTATAATAAAGAGTTGAGAGCATTATAATGGTGTCATAAATGACAAAGTACAAGTGAGACGCAAATCGCTAGGTTTTGTAACTAGTTTTAATATTACAAGCCAGTTTTAACATTTACAAGCCAAGTTTTTTATATGAAAGCCATCATAATTATATGAAAGTCTCTTTTAGTGATTTTTTTTCAAACGAGATTGAATATGAGGTTGCACTCGTCGAACAGAATTTTTGGAACTTTTTACAGCATAAATATTTTTCAATATTTGTTTGCTACAAGTCACTCTAGTTGGAAACAGTTTATAGAGTGCTTTGAAGAAGTAAATTAAAATGTGCTGAATTGATTGTACTCAGGGGTAATTTGTGCCAATTACACGGCACTAACAAAGTAATTTATTTATGAAATGATATACTCTACTGCTGTTGATCATGGTACCGGTGCTTCTATCAATTTTATTTAATTCTGCGTTTCGTGTTTTCATAGAAACATTACCAATTCTCAAGGGAAGAAAAAGTAAGCATATAGAAAAATTGATCCTCTTTAAATTTAAACCCAAATTTGAAACCATTTTTTTATGCGCTACTTAGATAAGCCAAAACAAATTTTTTTTATTATTATAATTTACAAATTGTTCGTTCCTTATCGTACATTCAGCTACAACTCTTTTCAACACATTATCAAGTGCAATTTGAATGGATTTGTGAACTTGTTGTGTTGCGGAAACAACGCTGTTTCGGATGGTTCTTCTTTATTCGCTTTCTAGATGGGATTTTTAAACTCGTCTACTCTATTTTAAACTACTGGCGGTTTATTATCGGACGGTTAAAAATTTACACATCTTTCCTATGTCGGGTTTTTGCTAGAGATGGCGCTGAATTGAGACCCCGATCTGGCGTCGGTTCTCACGCCACTCATTTACCCCCACTGACAGATGCAATACCGACTGTCAACTAATTTTGCCAGTGGTGTTAAACTCGAGCTTTGCCGAATGCGCTGCTGTTTTGCAACATCTTGATTTTAATTTGTATTATAACAACATCGAGACATTAACAAAATCAATATTTAGGACATACAATATTTTATTTTTCTGTTACATTTACTATTATCAATGAAGATAAAATAATTGTAATGTAGAATTGTTGAATTTAGTTTATGTTTTAACTGCAGCTGGATTTGTTATTTTATGCTGGTATATATCTATGTCTTTGGCATGGTCTTTATTGTATATTTAATTATTTTACTCTTTATTTAAAATAAATTTTCTCATCCTACATTAAAGGAATTTCTGTTGTTTACAACATTATCAGTAGAGAAAAACCAATCGTTTTGCAAAAGATTTCTACCATCGTTTTGAAACAGAATTCTGATTTTCTGTTGAATAAAAGTAAACAAGACAGCTTTGAACTAACCCATTTGTTAATATATGTCACCATTCCATACGTCAAATTGTCAGGGTCCTGTCAAAAAATGGGTGGGGGGGGTATATATTGAGTTTTTACCCATATTTTAAATCTTAGGTTAATTTTTTAAACAATTTTATTAATTCAATGATTAAAAATTTGTAATTTTAATAATAATTATTTAAATATACATCTTTGTAAATTAGTATAGTATTATTATCTCATTAATTTATCATTGTTGTAAATAAATAATGCGTGCTCCAGGAAATAATTCCAAACCAGACGAAACATTAGCTGCCCTATTTTTAGGTTTCGTAGACTGTGTTGCATCTTATTGAATTTTTTCAGTGTTTAAATTTGTGATCAACCATAACGTCATCGATATGAATCCTTTGAGCTTTGCACTCCACTGGAAGCGAATGAGCTTTCGAATCACACAAAAATAGTTTCGATTGAACATATGATTCAACCATTAGTAAATCAAAAAGCTAAAATGCTGTAGTTTTTGCTTGGAAGCAATATGCAAAACACAACGACCAAATGAGTTGAAATCATATATATCTTCACAGTTCCTTCTGATTTCTACGTGGCCTCCACCACACAAACTTAGTGTGGTGTTTTATCCTGTAGAGTGGTCCAACGGTGCACCTCACCATCTATGATGGATGATCATTTACAACGCCACAACGAAAACAAAAAGCAACGAAGCAAAGAACGTAGCATCGAGCAAAACTCGCCGGCATGTGAAATACATTCACCTCTTCAGGAGTATAATGTGTATTCAACAAACGAAACGCCATTACAACCACCCACATCAACAAAACCAAGGCCACCATCACCAAAACCTTTACCTCTATCTGCTTCAGCCTCGGCGCCAAATACTACTCCGTCGTACGAAAGTATGATAGTTTCCCCGTCTTCTTCCGTGGGTGAAGATTCAAATCTATTCGCATCGAAACCACAACATTTAAACAAAAATAAAGCTTGTATCCCAAATGCCTCTATTACCTCGCGCTCCTATGCCGCTGCTATGAGCTTAATACTACCGCAGAATCATAGCCGAAACGTCGACCACACAGCATCACATTCACCTCCAAAGTATCAGATTTATCATCAATTCAGTCGAATTTCCAACACCACTCAGCAATTCATTCAGCGTCAGCAACAGATGCAACAGGAACAGCAACAACAACAACAACAACTGACGCACATTCAGCGTCAACAATCTCCTCAAACACAACCAGCTTCTCCAGTGACTAATTACCAAACACCTTTATTTCGTAAGGCCAGCTACGGTTCATCACATTATGCACACTACTCGAATGATATCGATTCGTTGTCAGTCAACCCCGAGGCATCGACGGCCTGGAGCAGCACCATTAATCAAACGCAACAACTGGGCACAATCAACAACCAATCCTCTCGACCAATGGACCAAAGAAGCAATAATCCTTTCATGCTTAATTTTAATCACATATCTGGATGCTGCCTCAAGAACACTCCTACATCTCCTGAATCGGTATCAGCTACCACTTCAGCTGATCAACCAGCATCAGCACTAATTGGCATCGATACACCTACACCGTTATGTAGCGATGCACTCTCTACCACCGCAACATTGGAGCCATATAATGCCAAACGGACTCGATCTTTGATGTTCAAATCAACTTCACAGTTACAGCAGACTATCGGTTCGCCATCGCAGGCAATGTCCTCGCCACATGCTCCTCCCGTTCCGCCAAGGTTTTCACAATTGCATTCTAGTAACAGTAATGCTTTGGTTGTTTCGTCCACTGTCGGATGTTCTGCTGATCCAACTGAAGATTTGCCACTGTCAACGACACCCACTACTGCACCATCGACTCCGACCCCAACGGCCTCAATTGTTACTGGAACGTGTTACGTAACACCACCGACCCCGGCGCCAGTTGTTGTCAGTGATAAAACTCAAGAACCGACAGTGACAAACCTTGGAGATGTTAAATTTAACGATAAACCAATATCGACGGATGCTAAAGAGAGAAGTGGAAAATCATCAGACACAGCAATTACTAATGCACGCAAGAAGACGGATGATTTCCTTCAGACAACAATGAAAATATGTCTGGTAGTGTCACCACCTTCAAAGCTACAGGTAAGCGTGGTGAAAATACAAAGCAATATATGGTTTGATCTTAAGTTTGTTGTCTTAGATGTGTGATATTCAACATCAAATCCACCACCCAAACATCCTTTCACGATGCCTCGTTTTTGATCTTCATCCTAACTCGCTAATGTTGTTCATAGTCATGGTTACAAATCTGAAAACCATTGCTGGAATTCCAAAAAAGTTCATTGCGTCATGAAGCTCAACGCAGGCCATGTTGTCTTGAACAGCTATGGAATCTATGACGAGATGAAGGCCTCTGCTTCGCTACACTTCTCATAAGATCAAAGGTCAATTTTCTATTGTGGAATTTTTCCCGTTACTGTTTCAAATAGGACAAGACTATCTCGAAGAAACACCGAGAAAACCCTATTGATATTCCAATTCATATCAATAATTATATCAATTTCTGGATATAATTGTTTATTCTTCTTTTGAACACAACTGTATTTTGTATACAAATTTGTGTTTCCTGTAGCTATTACACTATTTGACAATCGAATGTGACTATATGTGATATACATACCTACCATCTGATTTCTAACGCATACCAGATTATTCGCTTGCATGATGTTTGTTTCTATTTCGGAGAACACATCGATCGGAGAACATCGATACTCACACCGGAAAGCAGCCAGGAAAGTAAAAGGATCTGATAGCAGCTCGTTCAATCGTTCGTTCGTTCGTTATCAAATTTTTAAGCTCACCAGATATGTACTTTTAGAGCCGATTTTTAAATACGTAATGATAAAGCAGATGATATCGTGTGTGGCTGCCGGCCCACCGGCTATAATGCAGTTAGCGATTGTGTTGGAAAACTAGGATAGTCATTATTTCGCTAGCCATTAGTCATTTTTTCGCGATGAAATATAGGGAGAGAGCGAGAAAGAGAAAGAAACACAGAGAGAGGAGAGAGAGAGAGAGAGCGAGAGAGAGAGAAAGGAATAGAACTATTTGAAAATTTTTTCCTCGATTGCTGTTTCGATTGAAAATCGACTCATGGGTTTCTCAACGCAATCATCAACCTCTTTCACTCCTCTATTCTAATTGCCATTCCCATCGTTTTGTTCCATCGATTGTGCATCGTAACATAAGAAAATAAGCACTGAGCACCTCCGTGGCTACATTTCACAGCCCGTGTATCCTCACGGCCTTGAGATCATTGAGTGATTAAAAGCTCGCGTCATTTCTAAATGACTGATTTGACTGACTAATTTATTAACACTTGGGTGGCATGATAGTTGTAGCGCTAGCCTAAAACGTTCTCATTAATGTGACGATATTATGTCATTCACACACGTTAGCCAAGATCATTCCCAAAGTTCGAGCTTCTTTGGCAAACTCGAAAATCGATTTGAACACCCCTTCTGGAATCAAGACAAATGTATAAATATAATTATGCTTCATCTCTAATCATAGAGATAATGTTAATAAAAAATAAAATATAATAACGAATAAATTTTAAAGTCATTTGTCCCACATAGTCATCGTTTAATTTGTGTACTTACCCTCGCCTCCCCTCCCCCTTTACCAATTTCGTCTATTCAGGATTTATAAATTTAAAGAGTAAAATAGTTTTAAAAGTATAAACATTTCTGATATTACCCATCATTAATAGGATTAAGGGGATTAAGGAGCATTTTTACGAATGCTGGAGTAATTCTAACAGTGTCATGCCTATTCTTTTCCAATGATTTCTTTCTGCATTAATCTATTTGCGCAATTCCTAACTTCATCTTAACAAATAACAAATATCAATGCTCCAAACCCAAGAGCAAGCTTGGTACGGTTTAGTGAAAATTGGTCTACTGGGTTCTTAAGTTCGGGCAGAATGAGTATTTCTCTATTGTTTTAGCCGTTTTAGTTAATCTATCTAATTCGCTTTGTGCGCTGTTGTGTATTCACTATCAATGAGCAAGTTCTCCAAAAATGTACGTGTTGGATTTTCATATTTTTTGGTTAATACGAAATAATTTTATCATCTATTATATTATTTGTCACGAAAGAACAAAGTGTGTTGGTGCAGAAGCTAATGCGGTATAAGACTTCGCAAAGAAACTAGATATTATCGCGCTGACTCTGATGAAGGATTCTGAATAGAATGATTTACTACTGACTAAATAAAACACTACAAAACATAAATTATGTTAGAATTCAATAACAAAAAATTCGTTGATACTGTAACCCGATGAGTACTTCTACCGATTCATTTAAGAATTTTGTTTTGAAACACTGAACCCAATACATTTTATACTTTAAAAGGTCAAATAAATGAAAAAATCTTTTTTTAGTTATAGATCAGGTTTTAAAAATAAAAAGAAAAACAGGTGACAGTTTTTTGACCTTTTTTCAAAGTGAAGGATTTTGAAGGGGATAAGAAAGTTGGCAGATGCAGCTAAGCGGAATAAATATAAATGTAACGGAATGAATTAATATAGCTAACAACATTGTTTTATTGAGCTGAAGTTTCCGGAACGACACATTTTTCACTTCCCTTACAACTCCAAACTGCAAATCACTTGATTTTGGAATCTTACGAATTTAATTCGCTTAATCTTTTTTCGTTAACTCTATGACAGTTTTCAATTTTTTTAGCACAGTCAAATAACATTTAAAATTTGATTATGTTTCAGGACACATTCCTCCTTTACGACTAGATGGTCTCTTCTTGCTAGTTGTTTCGTTGCTGGCATTGCAATTGTGGTATTTCTTTTCTACACATCGCATACGTTTCATTTGGTGACCGTTTCATGATTGCCCGAAGGTCTTTTCCGAAACGCTTCTTGCTCGGACATTATTCTGTCATGCTGCCTTCTCTGCACACTATCAGCGTATGATTAGCGGAAGCAAAAACGTCACTCCGTTGAAAATCACAATGAATTTCATTAATAACACATTTTCATCGTCAAACGCTGTTTGGTTGCCATAGTATTTTCAACGCCTCCGGGCAGAAAAACGAAGTGAGCGACGTTCTTTTGTTACTCCACATTCCGGCAATGATATTCATGATGATCTCAAAATAGCAACATGAATCTCCCGGAAGCAGACGAGCACTTGGAATTCGCGTTTTTGTTTTATAACAAGCAATTTCTGAATGAAGCATTTCTTCGGGCTGAATTATTTTTCACAGAAATGCTGGTAATTATTAGGCGCATATTATTATAACGAAATTTATAAATTTAACGTTAATTGAAAATTTTTAAACACACATTTGTAATGCTAGACGTTTTGATCTGTGGGTACTGTCTAATGTGAACAATAAGTTTTTCAAATTATTTTTAAACTTTTCCTGGCAGTATTTTATGATGAAGGGTTGTTTAAGAACTAGCTGCTGTACCCAATTGCATTCGAGTGGACAAAGTTTAAGGGAACAATAAGAAGTATTTTTACGAATACTGGTGTAATTAAAACATTGTCCTGTCTATTCGTCTTCTATCGATTTTATTCTGCATTCATTCTATTTACACAATTCATAACTTCATGTATCGGTTTTCTTTTTCATTCAACCCATCTTAATCTGTCGCTCTTAAAGCAGATTAAATAATTTGCTATACCTTGCTTTTTAAGACTATTTAGAACTCTTTATCAAATCTATTATCTCTACCATATAATATATCTCACTTCTTTCTTCTGACCACAATATGATATCAACGAAAGGATTTTTATATCAAATCCTCTCTTCTTTCGCTGTTTCACAACCACCATTTATCTACATATCCCTCGTTTCGTATGATCATACTGTTCTTGACGAAATCCTTCTTCCTAATCCTTGGTATCTTTCGAGTCATGGAATAAGTAAACCCTATTGTTTATGTTAGGTGTTTTCCACATACACCCTTTCCAATCACCCTTTGAATCCTTCATCATTTTTATTGGATTCGTCGTATTAATTCTTTCATATAGCAATAAAGAAAAGTAAAACTTTGTTCCATTTCTAGAATGCATGACGTTTGCTTTAGGTTTTGAAAATCTGGCATCTGATCCTCCACCTTAGTACATTCTCTTCCTTTTCCCATATCACAATCTCTTTCAGCGAATATCAAACAATTCGTTCCCCTATTGCTTAATTTATTTTCCCTTTGACCTTTTTCTCTCATTCGCTCTCGTTTTCCTTCTCTCTTTCTTTCACACTTTCACTTTCACTTTTATTTACACTAACTACATTTTCAATGCCACGCAACTCAAAACAATAAAGGAAAATGTAATATAACTGAACAAATGCAAAACGTTTTTATTATTTATAGCTTGAAGAATATTTTTCACATTTACTTTTTGACATACTTAGAGAGAGGAGGAGTTTAATTTTTTATTACAGTTTAGTGTCTACACCAAAGAGGGAAGTGGTGGTGGAAACTGAACCGTTTGTTGATGTCTTTTGCATTTTTGAGAGATTCTTTTTATGTCGGAAACGACAATTTCTTTGCCCTCCGTTATGTAAACGATACTCGTTTAAAAGAATACAAAAAAAAATATAAATTCCTTTATATGCGCCTTTTCCTCATGGAGGAAGCTGATAATATAAAGTTTTATTGCGATATCATAAGGTTTTGATAAAACTAGTCTACATATGTTGTTTTAAACTTTAATTTCAATATTCCGAAAAGGTTTTACATGCCTTCCCACCAATTTGCTCCCTACCGAGAGAGCTGCAACGTCTCCATACTACGTGTGGAGTTAGTATGCACATTTTCTGACCCCCTTTTGTCGCCAACCGGGAAACTTATACTTCATCACATATTGTATAGCGAGTGGTATGACTTACTTACTTAATTATCAGGCGCTACAACCGCTTTGCGCCTACTCCAAGAGAAATCGGAACCGCTCGCGGTCGAGCGCCGTCTTCTGTCAATCGTTGATCCCGACCTTTTTGGCGGACGCATCCATGCCATCACTACATCTCAGTTTGGGCCTACCACGCCTCCTCTGTCCATGTAGGCAGCCTAATAGGACTTTACGGGCTGGGTCGCCCGGTGGTACCGGTGCCATTCTAATGACATGACCAGCCCACCGGAGCCTGGCGAGTCTAATTCGCTGCACGACAGTGAGGCTATCGTACAGTTCGTAGAGCTCGTCATTGTATCGGCTCCTCCATTGTCCTTCCACACATACGAGGCCAAAAATCCTTCTGAGCATCTTCCTCTCGAACGCGGCTAAGAGAGTTTCGTCAGTTTTGGACAAGGTCCATGTCTCAGAGGCGTATGTGAGTACTGGAACTATGAGTGTTTTATATAGTTCCAGCTTCAGCCGTCGCGACAGGTATTTTGAGTGGAGAAGTTTCCTCAGGCTGTAGTATGACCGGTTGGCTGCCAGCATCCTTGCGCGTAATTCAACTTCTATGCTACTGTTGGTGCTGACTTTTGACCCAAGATAGGTGAAGTTTTGGACGACTTCAAAGGTTCGCTCACCTATCTGTACATCATCCCTGCGTAGACTCGCATTAGTATTTGTTAGCAGGGCCGCTGACGGTGCCACCATCATTTTGGTTTTTGCCTTGTTTATCGCCATCATTTTGCTCAATCTGTTTATATGCTTCTGCTACACAGGAGAGCCGTAAACTTATGATGTCTATGTCATCAACGTATGCTAGGATCTGAATTTACTTATAGAAGATGGTTCCCTAGGTTTCCACTCCTAAGTCTTGGATGGCCCTCTCTAGCGCTAGGTTGAAAAGAAGACAGGCAAACCCATCGCCCTGGCGCAGACCCATGGTGGTAGCAAAGGGCCTTGAGAGTTTTCCATCCACCATCACCTGGCATGTGACGTTGGTCATGGTCATTTTAACAAGCCTGGTAAGCTTGGCCGGGATTCCTAAAGAGCTCATTGCGTCGTAAAGTTTTACCCTGGCTATGCTGTCGTATGCGGCTTTGAAGTCTATGAAGAGATGGAAGGATTGGAGCTGTTGCTCCGCCATCTTCTCCAAGATCTGCCGCATGGTGAAGATCTGGTCAGCGGTTGATTTTACTTTTCGGAATCCCCTCTGATAGTTTCCCACTATCTCTTCTACGAATGGGACAAGTCTCTCTTGCAAGACTAAGGAGAAGATCTTATAGGCGGTATTCAACACCGTAATACCCCTGTAATTGCTGCACTGTAGCCTGTCTCCTTTCTTGTATATGGGATAGATGATACCAAGATTCCAATCACAAGGTATCGATTCGCTATCCCACACCTTAATAATTATTTGATGAATTTCGCGTTCAAGTGCTGCACCTCCGTTTTTGATCAGTTCGGCTGATATTCCGTTGGTGCCGGGTGCTTTATTATTCTTCAACCGACGGATTGCTTTTCGGGTTTCGTCCATGCTAGGTGGCAGTAGCATGATATCATCTGCTAGTGGAGCCTCTAGCTGTTCGTTTAGCTGACCGTTTAGTAATTCTTCAAAGTACTGAGAAAATCACTTGAGTACATTTGACTGGTAGCTAACCAGATTTCTATCCTTATTACGACAACAGGTCACCTTAGGTTTAAAGGTATTTCGGAAAAACTTTTCTCTTGGTATCTCTTAGTCAAACTTTTTTCCTGGGCCGAATCGCACTCTGATTCTTTGGAGTTCCCGCACCCCGCACGGAGACGGGCAATTCTGCAACGTATCACTAAGCCAACCAAATAGTGATCGGAATCGATGTTGTTGTTGT
Source organism: Anopheles nili (assembly GCF_943737925.1). Classification (NCBI taxonomy): domain Eukaryota; kingdom Metazoa; phylum Arthropoda; class Insecta; order Diptera; family Culicidae; genus Anopheles; species Anopheles nili. The sequence continues at coordinate 50,168,717 of NC_071291.1, read as the reverse complement.
TCCTCCATATGCTCTACCGTTTTACAAGCTTGACTGTCTTCGGCGGCTTATCAACACATAGTGGATCTGATTGGAAGTGGCTCTATCTGGGGAGACCCAAGTGACGCGCAAACTTGGTACTTCCCACAACCAGATTACTTGCTGCTGCAAGTTGGACCAATCTATTACCATTATCATTACTATGCTCATGTACACTGTGGTTTTCACTGTGCTATTGGTGGTACAATAATTCCCTATCGACTTTTGCATTGAAATCTCCCAAGATGATTTTGTGGAGCGGCCGTAGAAAAGATCCTTCTCCTTTTCGTCTTTGTCTGCGAAAGGGGCATGAATGTTTATGAGGCTAATGTTGCCTCGCATATCCTATCATTTATGGCTCTTAAGTTGATGACCTCGGATTTCAGCCGTGGACCTACGCTGATGGTGTTGGTCGTGGCAGCTGTAGTATACGTAGTAGCATTCTATACTATGCATGCTAAGCATATCATTCCCGTATTCCTCGTACCTCTTGTAATACTACAAGGTCCATGTTCAGTGTGGCAAGTTCATTTAGTTCCTTCAAGGCTTCGGCTCTGTGCACAGTGCGTACGTTGCATGAGGCCATTGTCATTATCCAGGGGCGTTGCAGGTGCTGGTTCGATTTCTTCTGTTAAGTTTTCCGTAGTCGTGAGCGTTCTTGAGACACTGGGTGACTGGCCCTGTGCTTAATCTCCCAGTTTATCTGGAGGGCGGCAGAACAGTTTCACTTAGTGCCTTGTTCACCTCTCTCCTTCCAGGCAACCCGATTTCTCGCCCTGCATACAGCCCTCCTGTTTAGTCATGCGCAACCATCCGCCCAAGGCACGTTGGGACGGAGGCGGTCAAAAAGACAATAAATCCATCATCTCCGAATGTTGTGATTTAAAAAACAATCGACAGAAAACATGTCAATTAAGATTACTTACTTACTTACTTCTGTCAATTAAGATAATTTCCTAAATTAACTGGTTTTTAAAAACTAGCTGTTGGATATCTCAATATATATATATAATTCGATATCGTATATCTTTCGATAATTTTTAGACGTCATTTTAATGAATTTTGTGTATTCCATGGATTTTTCATGATTGATACAAACAATGTTCTTAATGAAGCTAAATTTGACATTTAAAGCAAAATGTGTCAAAAAATACAAAAAATGAGCTTTTTCAACTATGGTTGGCAATTAAAAAATGATTTAAAAGTCGTATTTTGAGATAAAATATATGATATTTTTCAAGTATTTACCTATTCATTTTTGAAGGCTTATCATTCAACCACATCCTGTCGCGCTTAGCTCAAGCTTTTTTTGTTACTATATTTGGGGTGGAGACGCCTGGTGGATAGTTAACATGCGATATTCCTAAATACATATTATGTTATCTTCATCGTCTAGAATAGGTACCATTGCTCAATACCAAATTTTATCTTCAAATGTTTTCTATATTTTGTATCTTTCAATTTTACTATTATAATTAAACAAATCATTGAAAATATGCGGTACCATAAATTTTGATTAGGTGTACTAAAACGGGTGATTAAAATCTAAAACAGTGTAGAAATTTGATCAAAATATATTTTATGCGATCACACTTGTTATTATCTAATTCAATTATTGAACAATATCAGCTTAGTTTATGTGTTGTATGAAATTTATTTGTACAAATTTAAATATATAAATGTATGGAATTTATATATATAATATATATATATAATAAAATGATGATTACAATCAAATGAAATAATGAATCAAATCTATAACAGGAAAGAAATTTGATCATAGATATTTTATGCGATCACACTTGTTATTATCTAATTTATTTTTTGAACAATATCAGCCTAGATTTGCGGCATCTTGAAATGCAAACATATCTTTATGTAATGTATGAAATTTATTTGTACAAATGTAAAAATATTTATAATTATAAATATATATGTATGTATATATATATATGAATATATATATATATATATATATATATATATATATATATATATATATATATATATATATATATATATATATATATATATATATATATATATATATATATATATATATATATATTTATATGTATATATAAATTAATTTTTCTTTGTATCCTTTATAAAAAAATGCATTATCTTTTCTTTCAATGTAGCACGAGATAAATGAAAATTTTTCTTCATCAACATGAAGTTTTTGTACAATGCTAATATTTGTGTTGCATTCAATTTCATTTACTTCCACATGGTACCCATGGTAACGTATTTGTCCGTTTGGTAGATGAAGTCTTTGAGTCTAACGCACCTTGATGAGATAGAACGCCAGACATCAACTCCAACCATCATAGGAAATGACCGGCACATGAGAAAGGTATGTTCCATCGACGTTTACATTAGCTTTACTTGTGTTTTAAATATATGATAATTGTGAATAATATAGAAATATATATATATATATATATATATATATATATATATATATATATATATATATATATATATATATATATATATATATATACATATATATATATATGTATATATATAAATATATATATATATAAATATATATATATATATATATATATATATATATATATATATATATATATATATATATATATATATATATATATATATATATATATATATATATATATATATATATATATAAATATATATATATATATATATATATATATATATATATATATATATATATATATATATATATATATATATTTATACATATATAAATAAATACTTTATACAGAATATATACGTTTTGAGATCTGATTTCTCAACTGCATTTTAAGTGTCGAGCTAGCGTACATCTTTACGAACCAATATGTTTTTTTTTTAATTTTGCTCAAGCTTAACAGACTTGTTAAAAAAATCATAACCAACGTTAAATAGAGATAATGTGTGGAACCTCATGTGTCCCATCTACATTAAGGTGATGAGAAAGGCTGTCTTCTTTAATCTCGTGCAAGAAAAAGCTATCCAACACTCAAAAATGTACATTTTGAGGTACATTTCCTACAAATCAATATAGATTACATCACTCACTAACATCTTAGACACCATTGGTTTCATCCTCTCGGACGTGTTAGCAGTTTACGGGAGAAAATGGCAAAACATCTAGGGTTGAAGATACGCTAAGCAATCATCAATACGATACACGGCACAACAAACTCTGCGATGTACAGATGCGAAGTCTGCGATGTACAGATGGAATAGCGTATTCTTTGAAGTTGTAGTTTTGATCCATCAGAAAACAGCACTGGCAATAGTATGGATACGGAAATACTCGTGGGCTGTTTTTATCCAACCCGGCTGTTGCGAATGCAACGTTTCGCCATGGGTTGTTCTAATGAAAAAGAAAGACGTTTGTCTAGTGATCTTACGTCCAAAACGGTATAAGAAGAAAGACCTTTAAGAGGTCAATCTTTATTGTATTCGCGATAAAATAGAGCCTCGCAGGACCCCCGTTCTGCCTTTTATACTGAAATTATCCTTCCCGGTTCAAAAGCTCACGCCTCTGAGCTTTTGAACCGGTTCACTCTCTAGGTGCGCGAGAACGTTACACTAACCTCTCTAGTGCTAGGTTGAACAGAAGACGAGTAAGACCATCCGTGCAGAACCTAGGTGGACAAGGGTCGTAATAGTTGTCCAATCACAATCACCATCATCCTTTTATTCGCTTCTTATCTACGCTACATAGGCAAGTTACAGATGAGTTTTTCCAACGCAGTCTTCATCCTTGAGTCTAAATCCTGAGTAATTTCTTTAACTGTCAGATTGAAAATGTTACAGATAATGAAAATGTGACAGAAATGCTCATTGAACTGTATAGTTTTACACTAGCTCTGATCTCTGGATTATGTAACGTCGGTGATCTGCTGTCTCTTGGTAAAACTTACATATTGGTCCACAACGCCTGATTTGCCAGAGATTTTAAACCCATTATCCCTCCCATTGTTAATTTCTTTTTCACTGTAAGATGGTTGTTTTGCTCACCTACACCGAATATTTTCATCTGCATGTGCCCGTATTTTATGCTCAATTAAAGTCTCCCGAAGTGAAATTGAGATAATACTTGAGATACTGTTCAATAATATTGGTCAGATTACTATAAAACGGACCCTTTATCTGTGGTAGGGGAATGTTGCTTCCTCTTTATCTTTGGTAAGGATATGAACGTTTATACCAAGCATAGCCTACGACGATCTTGAATTTCAGAGACGGACATACGGCTATACCCATTCCGAACCTCAAGTGTCGTTCGTAGCAGCTTTAGTATACATCGAAGTATCTGATGAAACGTCTATTCTCGACATATTTCTTTACCTAGCCTCTTGTAAAGCTAGTTCGGCGTGGCTAGAGTTAAATCCAGATCTTGTACCGAGTGCAAGTTGTTTTAAGACAGAGTAAAACGTCTAAGTTAGTCTAATTCCTAAAATATGTTACAAAAATGCTATCGATATTAAACAAAAAATTGCATTGTGTCTAATGAGTCTGTCATACGTTGATTAAAGAGTGCAAGCGAAGAACAATCTTTTTTGGGATTGAACAGTTTAACCAGCATTTAATTGTTTCCGAATTTCGTAGGCGTATTTTGTAAATAAACTTACTGCAACTAAAAATAATATATTCTCTGCATTTCTACCTTTCTCTTTCTCTTTCTCTTTCTTCCTCTTTTAAATTACATTTACTGTACTATATTTAAAATTACATCATTACTCTACATGATTACCTATATATGTGTATATATGCTTCACATAATTTATTATATTTTTTATTCAATTGCTACATTTTCTTCGATCTATCGCCTATTACTACACACATATCATCGAATGGTTCTGGTTTCATTATAAAAACCGAACACGGTGGCTTGGTCATGATTTTTACTGCGTTTTCATTTTGAATCACGCATTCCTACTCATAGGGTAATAATTCTGATACTTCAAACACATCGATTGCGTCCGCAAGCGGATCAACTGGATATGGAGGCGCCAACATTTCCGGCGATTCTTCCGTTCAAGCCATCTCACCTAAGGAGGTCAGTCTGTCGGTTACTTCTGGTAGAGCACTTATCGACATTAGCAATAGCGACGGTGGATGCATCAATCCAGCTTATGACAGCGGAGATGGGGTTCATCGAGGGGATACAATAGCCAAGTCCTCTTTGAAAAAGGATGACGCAGACAAGGCTCACGAATGCCTATGCGTTGGGGTGTGTTGCATGCTGTCGTCGCCCTCCTGTGCGAAACCTGTTATAAACAATCCATGTAATATGGGTGGAGTCAGTACATCGTCTTCTTCGCTAAAAAAAAAATCTTCCTCCTTCCTGCATCGGGAACGCAAGAAGCCGGTTCTCACACGCAGTCAAGTGAGTACGATTGTGGCTCAATGTGCTGGATTGATTTAAATCTAGATAAACTTTTCTTTTTTTTTAAACAAGCGCTGGAGTATTTCTTTTAAAAATAACGAATTTTTTTGGAAGCACTTTTACGCTAGCACGTATGAGTTTTTTTTTTCGTTGCTTCTACAACAACATTGAATTTAAAACATTTTCTTCCATACAGCGTTTATTATTGACACCATATTCCCATCTGTATAATATAGACATACCTTGCGTTATTATTGATAATAAATGCAATATTATAATGCAGCTTTTCTTTATTTAAAGATTATAAATAGAATCTTTTATCACTCTACTTGTTTTATGGAATTTCAATCGATTGTATTTGTGTAAAAACGATTAATTTTATATGATAATATTCAAAAATGGCTCGTGGTTGTTTGCAATCAACTAATAAGTAGTTTATATCTAAGAACACAACAGCTAAACATAATTGCAAACACCTTTCGCAATCAATTTTAATCTCACTATTTTGTTTCCTTCTCTCTTTCTCCTTCTTTTTCTTACTCTCTCCCTCATTCTTCACTCAATGAAAAAAAAACAAATTTCATATGACGAGAAATTTCAGGTTTCAAGTTCGGAATACTTTTCAGTTTGTTTCGCGAGTGACCACAACGATCCGGGCGTATTGATTCCTGCCACCAAAGGAATAACACTTGCGTAAGTATCAAAAAATAAATATGTTCATTGCTCTATAGTTTTTATTATTGTATTAGCCGAAACGTTAGCGTGCGGCACAAACACATGATGGTATCGGTTTCAAATCTCGATTGAGACTCCTCCGTACACAGAACTGACTATCATGCTATGTGAAAATTCAAGTCATAAAGAGCCTTAGTTTAGTATTTGGTGGGCTTTGACTGTACATTGGTTGTTGAGCCATTTAGCAAGCAGATGATGAAAAAGAGAATGTGCTTTCACCTTACTTTGTATCACATAGAAAAGTAGTAATATATAAATTGATGTTGAGAGTATAGAATTATTTCCATTTTGCTGAAAACACAACGCGAGAACGTGGAAAAATGATTATCTGTGTACTAAAATGGAAACTCTGGACGAATAGAGGTGTACAGTAATATTTATCCATCAATACAAAATAATCCTTTTTAATAATTTTACAGAGAATGTTTACGACCCTCACTATCACGAAGAAGTCTTAGTTTCTCGCAAATCTATGTCACCGATAACGGTTTTAACAATCCGCATGAAACCGGTAAGGTTGATCTCTTTTGTAACAGAAGATCTTAAGATTCATACAAATGATGTGTAAATGTAAGTAACGTTTTTGGAAAATAAAATCGTGTTTGATTTTATCGTCTTAGGCGTGCACTATACAGAACCATTGGAAGCCAACATGGATATATCTATTCTGGCAGGTCGAACGTTAATTGTATCAGAACGTAATGGTACACCTAACCGACGAACAGGTGGCCATCTAATTCTACAAAAGGCTGCCTCCGTTGGAAACCAACCCTCTTTAATGTCATCTACCAGCAAACTTTTTACCTCTACATCAACAGACGAAAACTACGATCAAAGCCCAAAGGCGTCATCGGTTTCTGGCAAGCAATCGAAGCAAAAATGGACAATACCATTCGGATCTAAGGTATGTCTATGGAGTTGATGCATACGTCTAATTCATGGTGACTTACGGTCGCTGCCAACATTTCTATCATTTATTTGCAGGGACCACAAAAATCAAAGCTTTGCGAATTGCTGGACAGTTACAATAAAGAAATTCCTAAATCGACGTCTTCCCCAAGCAACATAAATACTCCCGAGTACGTAGACGCTTTAGCAGGCCTTAGAAATTTACCACAGTGTTGGACAGACATCGTCAGCTGTAGTGGTATGTTACAAAAGTTTATTTAAAAAATCCCCGATGCTAGTAATACTAAAACATAATAGTAAAATACGAACAACCATTTTCCAAATATTTAATTCTGTCATACATGGAAAGGAATGAGTGAGGCTGAAACGAAAATCCAGTCTGCTATTTGGGAGCTGGTGACAACGGAAGTTTACTATATTCTAGCGCTGCAAACAGTAACAGATGTAAGTACCATCAAATGTATATATCTAAATCAAATCCAAGCGAAATGTAGTGAAATCCATACTCCTTTTTCTACTTTTTCCGTAACTTTATTTAATGGATTGCATTTATTAGGATGGTCAATTACCTGTAACAAATCTATTTTTTGTTTTGTTTTCGAAGCATAAGAATGAAGCGCTATGCTTGAATACTAAAAAATTTTTGGCAAAGAAAGCTGGAAAATTTATTCGAATAACAGTAATTAGCCCACATTTCCAGCAGCAGCATTTATTGTTTGCTTTCCAATTTTAAAAATTTTCCAAATTATTATGATTTTACCTACAGACAAAAAATACCAAAAAAAACAGAGCAAAACAGATTGCCATCGGTTGTGCTAAATTTAACCGATAAAATATTCAATTAATGAGCACTCTTTTAGTTATTTTAATTATAGGCCCAAATTATGATATCTTAGAATAGAAAATAAATATTTGTATGTATATATATGCATGTAGCAATTGGCGTGATTCTCCGCGGTTTCTACTAAACCGATCGTACATAGGTTTGTGATAGTCTCAGATTTAGGAATTTGATTTTTGTTTTTAAACACCTCTAATCGAAAACAAAAGGGCTTTTCCATACAACCACTTCCCAAAACGCGAATATTGTTCGCTTGAAATTATAGAGGATGCACGATTTAGCTGAAATTTGACACACATGCTTCTTTTTACTTTCTGCAAAAAAAATGGGCTCCAATACCACTCTCCGTCTAACTAAACTATAATCCTCCGATTTGGCTGAAATTTGCCATACATGCTTCTATTTTATTGTTTATAGAAAAAAGAACCTGAGCTGCTTCGGTGGGAAGAAAAAAGGGACCCTATACAACCTCCACAAAAAATCGTCTCAAATATTCGTCCCCTTGCGTAAGAAAGGGAAAGGGATCTCCCTTATATTCTTTCTAGCGATAGTGTAAAAGTAAAATGTAAATGGCATCTGATGTGACCTAAATAATGCGCAGGTGTTGCTACATAAGGAGTGCTTGATAGCCGAAGCGTTAGCATGCGGCACAAACACACAAAAGTATCGGTGTCGAAACTCGTCTGAGCCCCCCGTACGCAGGACTGACTATCCAGCTACGAGTAATTAAAAAAGTCATGAAAGCGTTGGCTTAACCATAGCGAGGTAGGCCATGTCGTTACGACGTGCTCAATTAAAAGCGAGCCAATAAAGAAGGAGAAGAAGAAGAAGAATGCGTAGGTGCTTATCACTCTCTACTCAATATGTATGTGATGAAGTATAAGTTTCCTTGTTCGATTTTCATCTGCTATATCTTTTCATCTGCAAAAATATTCACTCAGATGTACAAATGTCATCGAACCATCTTAAGTTATATCACCTAATACAAAAAAAAATTTGATCCCTTCAGGAAATATAGAAAAATGATTGAAAATTCATTTTTATTTATAAAACTAGATGATAAACCCGATTTCATTCGGGTCGACGTAGTTTAAGAAATCATAAAGGAGCATTTTTACGTATGTTTGTTTAATTCAATTTTTGATGTGTATATTTTTTTTTCATTTAGTTGTATTCATTCTATATACGTGATTTCTAACTTCGTCTTTGAATGTTTTCTATGTCATTTAGTTCACCTTTCGCTGTTGCTGTTGACACATCTTATATAATTGGCTATACCTATATGTAAATATCCTGCACTCCTTTTTAAACAAATCTTACCTTTTAACCATCTTAGCTATCAAGGAAAAAAATTTGTATCAAATCCTTTCTTCTCTTTTTGTTTCACAACTACAATTTCTCTTCACAATCTTTGTTTCGTATGATCAAGCCGCCTTTCACGTCATGAAATTAGTATAATCTATTTTTTATGCCGAGAGTTTTATACTTTCTCTTTCGAAAATCATTTTTTATCCATTATCATTTTTCTTGGATCCGTCATATCAATTTATTCACATAGCAATGAGGAAAAGTAGCTTCTTGTTCCATCCTGAGCATGTATGACGTTAAAAATCTTTCTACTTTTCTATCTCTTAGTCTTATTTCGTCATTAAGCTGCATGGAAACAATTTTCCATTTTCTTTTATATTTCATGTATATCGCTGTTCCCTTTCAAAACGCCATTCCGTGTTCGTAATCATTACGCTCTGAAATCCATATTTAAATGTATTACACCAACCACATTTCCAACGCAACTCAACACAATTGAAAATTGAATCTTACTGAATAAGGGCATAGCGTTATTAATATCTACACATGGAAAAAAATATTTTGAACTTTTAAATTTGACCATGCATGGGAAGAGAATGAGTTGAGCTTCTAAGCGCAGTTTAGTGTCTAAATAAATGGTAGAAGAGAGAATAGATGCAGGAAACTGAACTATTTGATGACGTCTTCGCATTTTTGTGATTTTTTGTTATTCTGTAAACGGCAATTCCTTTCCCGTCCATAATGTAAATTTCACTCGTTTAAAAGAATAAACAAAAAGCATTTGTATTGCTGGGCGATTTTTGAACATTCCAATAAATTAAGGTTGCATCCCCCCATTTCCGCATTGGAGAATATGATACTTTGCTACTTCTTGACTGTGTTACGGCGTACATGTAAAGTTGTAGTAAGATTAGACGATATTTGTTCGGCCATTTTTTTTTTTTCAATATTCCAAATAGGTGTTGTATGCCCTCGCACAAATTTGTTTAAAATCGCACTTTTTTAAATTTTGCCTCATTTCATTTAAATCAGACATAATTGGTTTGCTTGACTATATTTTCCAATACTCTAATAGGAAAAGCTTGTATGGGAGCTTTTATTTTCAAAATTGTGTGTAAGAAGAATCATCCTCATCTAAATTCATCCGGTCCGAGCTTTATTGCTATGACCGTATAATTTTTTTGGTGATACAGACAGAAGGATCTTTGGTCACCCCCATGTGTTTTGCACATGCTCACATGAATCTTTGCCACACTATGAATAATAAGAAGCATTTCTACCATGTTTGAATCGAATTGGTGGCCATATGTATTTTTCAATAATTTTTCGGTGTTTGATGAATGGGGAGTGACAACTATTTAGTCCTCGCTTGTAGAACTAAAATTTTGAAACTCATTGTGTTAGGTGATAAAATTGGAGTTGATTTCTACGACGCATGTCTTCTTCTTCTTCTTTCCTGGCCTGCTCAATATTGAGCACGTCTTAGTGACATGGCCTGGTCACCAATCGTTTTCCAGGTCGCTCGGTCCATGGCTGCAACTCTCCATCCCCGGTTGCATCCGATATCCCGCAGGTTCTGCTCCACTTGGTCCATCCACCGAGCACGCTGAGCTCCTCGCCGCCTTGTGCCGGACGGGTCGCTGGTGAGCACCTTCTTGGTGGGGCATGAGTCCGGCATTCTCATGACATGCCCCCACCACCGAATTCTGCCGGCCTTCGCCACCGTCAGGATGTCCGGCTCGCCATACAGCTCAGCTAGCTCGTGGTTCATTCTTCTCCTCCACACGCCCTGCTCACACACACCGCCAAAGATAGACCGGAGCACGCGCCGCTCGAAGACTGCGAGTGCGTTGACGTCCTCCGTGAGCAGAGTCCAGGATTCATGCCCATAGAGAACGACCGGTCTAATCAGCGTGCGGTAAATGGCACACTTCGTGCGTGGAAGAAGCCATCTGGACCTTGGAGTTTGTAGAGCCCATGGTAGGCACGATTCCCCTGGACAATGCGCCTCCGGATTTCACAACTTACGTTGTTGTCCGAAGTTACGACAGTGCCGAGGTAGCAAAACTCCTCTACTACCTCAAGTTCGTCGCCGTCCCCTGATACACTGCTCCCCAGCCTGGCTCTGTCACTGTCAGAGCCCCGGACGAGCAGGTACTTTGTTTTTGTCGCATTGATCATTAGTCCAATTCTTGCGGCCTCGCGTTTTAGTCGGGTGTACGCCTCGCACATCGTCCTAGTGTTCCGCCCGATGATGTCGATGTCATCCGCGAAGCCTAGGAATTGGAGGGAGCGGGTGAAAATCGTGCCGCGGATATCGAAGTCCGCGCTTCTCATGACACCTTCCAGAGCGATGTTGAATAAGAGGCAGGAGAGCCCTTCGCCTTGCCTCAGACCCCGTTGAGATTCGAACGGATCCGACAACATGTTCGACATCCTCACCTTGCACAGCACCCCATCCATCGTGGCCCTCAACAGGTGTACCAACTTCCCAGGGAAACCGTTCTGCTGCACGGTGTTCCAAAGCTCAGTCCGATCTATGGTTTCGTAGGCTGCCTTGAAGTCGATGAAGAGATGATGCGTCTGGATCTGGTGCACTCGGCATTTCTTGAGGATCTGCCGTAGAGTGAAGATCTGGTCGGTGGTGGATTTGCTTCCAACAAACCCAGCTTGGTAGCTTCCGACGAAATCATTAGCAAGGGGTGCGAGTCTGCAGAACAGTACCTGGGATAGGATTTTGTAGGCAGCATTAAGTACTGTGATGGCTCGAAAGTTGGCACAGTCCATTCTGTCACCCTTCTTGTACACTGGGTGGATGACACCCAGCTTCCAGTCCTCCTTTCGGTATCCTTTCCTGCTCCCAGCTTTTCCCAATTAGCTGGTGCATATTGACGGCAAGCTCAACCGAACCCACCTTGAACAGTTCTGCCACCAGACCATCGCTGCCAGCTGCTTTGTTATGTTTCAGCTGCTTGATGGTGCTAGTGAATACATCCAAGGATGGTGGGAGCACCTCGTCATCTGCCTCCCGTCTCATGTGTTGCTCGATTCTGCTTGCACTGCTGCTGGACTCCCCTAATTCCGCTCCGTTCAGGTGCCCGTTGAAGTAGCTCTTCCACCTTTCGATCACCTCTCGCTCGTCCGTAAGAATGTTGCCCTCCTCGTCTCGACACATTGCGACGTTTGGCGTGCAGCCGCCTTGTGTCTTCTTCAACATCTTATAGAACTGGCGAGATTTCCCCGACTGAGATAGCTGTTCCATGAGTTGTTCGTCCGACTCCTCGAAGCGACGCTTCTTGCTCTCGAAGATCCGGGTTTGCTACTTCACCACATATTGTATAGAGAGTTTTAAGAAACTTATACACAATATTTAGATAAACAAATATTATAGACTTTTCGACGGCTGGCTGTATGGAAGCCCTCCTTTATTGGACCGGTGTAGCCGATATATTTGATTCTTCTGCAAAATAAAAAAAGCTTTTATGCTAAATTTCGGCCAGATCTGTGTTTTATATTTTTAGGTGAATAGTATAGATTTTTTTTATGGAGGGTTGTATGTGAGCTTCCCTTTCTTCCCCACCGGAGTAGCTGGCGTTTCAGATTCTTTTAAAGAAATGAAAAAGATTTATGCATTACAAATTTCAGTCAAATCGATGGTTCTTTGTACTTTTAAGTAATTATTAAAGGTTTGTTAGGCGCTCCTCACTCCCTCCAGCATGCAGGGTTGTATGGGAGCTCCCCTTTAAACCTCGCGGAGTGGATGAAGCTTTAAATACTTTTGCCAAATTTCAAAATGAAAATGTTTGCCAAATTTCTGAAAAACTGGACGTCATTTACAATTTTAAGCGATTATCTCTTTTGGGGGGGGGGGGTTGTATGGGAGCCACCCTTTGTTCTTCATTGAGGTGGCTGAAATTTTTCCAGTATTAGTTGTAAGTAACGATACGTCTATGCACCAAATTTGATAAAAATGAATGTTTGTATATATATATATATATATATATATATATATATATATATATATATATATATATATATATATATATATATATGTATGTATATACATATATATATATATATATATATATATATATATATATACATATATATACATATATATATATATATATATATATATATATATATATATATATATATATATATATATATATACATATATATATATATATATATATATATATATATATATATATATATATATATTTATGTATATATATACATATATATATATATATATATATATATATATATATATATATATATATCTATGCGCGCGCTTCAATGGGGTTTCCACTGAACCGATATGCACCAAACTTGGTACATAGGTGTATGATGGTGTATGGTGGTACATAGGTGTTCCGTTCCGTTCTTTTATGTTCCGTTTTCTGCAAGGGGGATATACTATTAACTTTTATAGTTATGTTATAAAGCTTTAGTAAAATTAGGAAACATGTGTTATTTTAAGCATTAATTTCAATACTTCGAAAAGGTATTGCATGCCAATTGCTCCCTACCAAGAGAGCTGCAACGATCCCATTCTGAGTATGGACTTTTTATGAACTTTTATGCCTCATATCATTTAAACCAAACGTGATTGGTGTGCTTGAACATATTTTTCAATCTTCCGATACCTCATATTGGCTTGTATGTGAGCTCTTGTTTCAATATTTTGTGTAAGTAGAATCTTGCTTACATAAATTCTGCTGAATCAAACTTCATTTCTATGAACGAATATTTTTATGGTAATACAGAAAGGGAGGTTCATTGGAAGCCCCGCTTTGTTTCCTACCGAAGTTAATAACTTCATCACTCCATGAGTAGTAAGATGTCTTGTGCCATGCTATAATCAAATTATAACCAATTCGTAACCTTATGCATAAAAATGAATGTTTGTATATATATATATATATATATATATATATATATATATATATATATATATATATATATATATATATATATATATATATATATATATATTTATATATATTTATATATATATATATATATATATATATATATATATTTATATAAATATATATATATATATATATATATATATATATATATATATATATATATATATATATATATATATATATATACAAACATTCATTTTTATGCATAAGGTTACGAATTGGTTATAATTTGATTATAGCATGGCACAAGACATCTTACTACTCATGGAGTGATGAAGTTATTAACTTCGGTAGGAAACAAAGCGGGGCTTCCAATGAACCTCCCTTTCTGTATTACCATAAAAATATTCGTTCATAGAAATGAAGTTTGATTCAGCAGAATTTATGTAAGCAAGATTCTACTTACACAAAATATTGAAACAAGAGCTCACATACAAGCCAATATGAGGTATCGGAAGATTGAAAAATATGTTCAAGCACACCAATCACGTTTGGTTTAAATGATATGAGGCATAAAAGTTCATAAAAAGTCCATACTCAGAATGGGATCGTTGCAGCTCTCTTGGTAGGGAGCAATTGGCATGCAATACCTTTTCGAAGTATTGAAATTAATGCTTAAAATAACACATGTTTCCTAATTTTACTAAAGCTTTATAACATAACTATAAAAGTTAATAGTATATCCCCCTTGCAGAAAACGGAACATAAAAGAGCCTGGTTTTCCATTCTTTCAAACGAGTAACTTTTATATCACGGAGGGCATATAAATTGCCGTTTGTAGAAGAAAAAGAAACTTTCAAAAATGCAAAAGACCTAAACAAACGGTTCAGTTTCCTCTACCTTTCTCTTCTTACCTTATTGCTGTAGCCACTAAACTGCACTAAAAAGTTCTAAATAATTTATCCTCTCTCAACGTATGTTGAAATTCCAATGTGAAAAATATTCTTCAAGCCATCAATAAGACTAACTTTATTCACTTATTAAATCAGGTTTGATATTTATTATTAGGTTGAGCTGCATGGCATTAAAAATGTGGTTATTGTAAATAATTTAAAATTAGAATACAAAGAGTAATGATTAGGATGGAAAGGCGTTTTGAAAGGGTATAGCAATACAAGTGACTACTAAAGGATAAGGAATTATTGTTGTCAAGCAGCGTAAATGACAAAATAAGAGAAAGCGAAAGAGAAACAGAAATAAAACAAAAGCACGAAACAGAGAAAAATAGAGAAAGAGAGAAAGAGATAAAGAGAGTAAGATGAAAAGATAAAATGATAAAGGTTTAGCAACACAGGTGACCAAGAAGAAGAAGGAATTATTAATGTCAAACAGACGTGACAAAATAAGAGAAAGCGCAAGCGAAACAGAAAAAAAACAAAAGAGAAAGAAATAAAAAAAGAAAGAGAGAGAGTGAGAGAAAAACATTGGAAGAAAAATTAACAAAGCAATAAGGGAACGAATTGTTGGAAATTCGCTTAAATAGATTGAGATATCATATTCTGATCAGAAGAAAGAAGCGATATCTAATATGGTTGAAAAAGTAGATTTTTCTCTCGTAGTAGAATGAAATCGGATTCCTCAGCTAGTACAAAATATAAAAAAAATATCGTTCAACCAGGGCTGGATATATCCCTCATTTAATACTCATCAAAAGTTTTCAAATCAAAGAGTCTTTCACTATCCAGTCTCTATTGCGTTATGTGTTAGGTACTAAGAGATTCAGTTTCGAATACTCCGATCAGATCTCTTACCGTTCTTGTTCTTCATTCAATTGGGCCAAATAAATCTGGCCTCCTACAATGTACACAAGGATCACTACATTGCAATCAGTAGATTAAACTATCTTTTGAAGACTTTTCAACCATAAAAGTTATCTACTCTTGTTGCGAACGCAATTTGTCCTCGACGACCGCAAAAAAGTCCTTTCCTTAGAAAACACTATTTCGTTTTAACGGTATAGCGCGTGGTGGTTTTTTTTCCTTGCGCTGATAATTTTAAGAGAGCGTATTCGCTCCTAGCTCGCTCCTTATATCTTTCTTTTTCGCGATTAACGTTTGGTCAACCCGTATCATTGCCCTAGTTCCATAATCGAAGCTCATGGCCTTAATTCCACAATCGAAACTCATTGCCGTATTCCATAATCCAAACTTGCTGAGTTTGGTGTTTGACATTCAAGACTGCTACGCATGCTCCTGTCGTAATGTTAGTACTTTTTCCACGTGGTCCGTCGGCACGGTAACGCAGTAACAACTCTCCTTTCCTCGTTTAGTGTTGAATCCTGATACTGTATACGGCACTACGCAGTGTTATATACGACACTGTTACCAGTAGTCAAACTGACAATGTTCCAATGACTCTGCAAGAGTAAGAATTATCACAATCACAACCTTTCGGCTCTGACACTTGGAGCAGACTACAGTAGAACAACTTGCAGAAGAACTGTATGTTTTTCTAACATGTTCTTTGTTTTTCAAATTTTCATTAAACATTTGAGATATATAGCAATTTATCGCGTTTATAAAAATAGAGTTTTATAAAAGTCCCCCTCTGCATCCTTTATTCTTGAAATTCTTGGTGTACCACATTCAACATACCACGTTCTACCACATTAGACATCATGAAAATTAATTTCAATAACTCATATCTAAGAAACTAAAAAATTTCGCGACCAATCTGCATTTTTTTTTGTATAACGTAAGCAGCGAGGTGTAAAACGTTGCAGAGTTTACTTGTGTTTGCTAAAATATAGAGTTAAGCTTATTGATGAAAATTCTGTTTTTATCTTTCCAGCTTTTCCTCGCCTGCTTAGAAGACATTCAGCTGCAAAACATTCTTACGGAGATTAATCAGAACAAATTGTTTTCCAACATTCGAGACATCTGGGAGGCTAACCTTCATTTCTGGACACAGTACCTCCATCCAATGGTACGTGGTAAAAAAAATTGGTACGGCTGCAAAAAAAGATATTGCAATATTGGAAAGTTAACGGCTTCACCTGATCGCTCTGTATAATCAATATCAATTAAAATGAGCAGACAATTAAAGTTTTTGTTTTAACGTTGTTTTACAATCTGTATATCATTCTACAGGTAAAGCACAGTCAACGAACAAAGAAACCGATGAGCATTTACTTCTTCCAGTCTGGTTTTGTTGATTTTGCTAACATTTTCAACCCTTATATCAAGTACTGCGCCGATCAAAGTACATGTCAGTTCTATTGCAAGGACATGTATCACAATAATGCGCTATTCATGACCTATTGTGCCTGGTGTGAGTCGCAGAAGATGTGTAATCGGTTACGACTGGCTGATATCCTGGTGCGACCAATGCAACGGTTGACTAAGTATGGATTACTTCTAGCGGCTGTTAAAAAACATATCACCGATGAAGCAGAAGGAGAAGCCATCGATGCCATGGTAAGTAATGATTGAAACTGATAAACAAAAAATCTTAATGAATTATTAACTTTCAATTTTACGTATAGTTAAATTTTATGTATTATATTACCAAAGGACATTACCAAGATCATTAAATTACCAAATATACAGCAGCTCAGTAAAATCACCTTTTTTATCAAACATATCATGAAGCTGTGATATATTTTTTTTTTTTCATTTTGTTAGGTTTAAAATATGAAAGCTATTTCACCAAAACATAACAATATTACAATGCGAAATTCCAATGCTCGTATTGAAGTTAGTTTACGATCAAAGCAACAAATAAGACTTTTGTGAAATTAATACCATCAACTTATTTAACTAATTCAACTAGCAGTCGGTGGCACTAATACCATTTTAACTAATACAAATGCTACTTTCGTATTCAGCATAAAGGATAAAAGGGACCTCTAACAAAAGTAAAAGAGTAATGAAAGAAAAAAAAAGAATTGTTCGTAAACAAAATAGCATTTCCCATAAAAGAATATCTGTGCAAAAGAGTAAAATTAAAGGGCGTGCCACACAAATGCGTGAGCATTCTTGAATCATATTTCATATACATCAGATCCCAGCACCAGTTCCTAATTTCGATCCCGAAACGTAGGGAACAAAACCCATACAAATTACAAATCACACATGCATGAGATCGATTATACAGTTTGTACAACAACTCCCCATTTGATACAATTTCCATGACATTCGACAGCTTTATTACAAACTTGAACTAGTTTCATTCGCTTAGAATTCAAATGTTCGCATTGTGAAATTAATTTGTTTCAAACGTGACCAATCGGATATGTGATAACTCTACATCACAAATCGATATCTGTCTGATATCGCCTTTCAACGAAACGCAGCATAAAGCTGGTTGAAATTAACAGGCGCATGTTATGGTTTAAATCTTTTCTATATATTTTTTAATAAAAACATTTCCTTTTTCTTTTTTAAACTTTTGTTTCTCTGTGTTCCCTCTGTGATTTTTAGATTCATTCGGTAGAAGAATTCGTAGCCGGTGTTAATTCCCATCTAACGACACGTCAAGAATGCGAGCGATTAAAAGGAATAAATTCCAGAATTGACTGTTATGAGGTGGTTGATTCAAACAATGAAACACTTGAACGATTAGTTAAACAGCACAGCACAATGTTTGATTTATGCCAACCCATGCGCGGAATAGACCACGGTCGAAAGGTTTTTGTTGAAGGTGACTTGAAGTATAAGGATAGTACAGGCAAGGTAAGTTGTGTACTCAAATGGGTACACACATGTTTTTGCACTATTTAGTATGTATGTTAGATTATTTGTTCGATTCATCCTCACACTCTCCCTCTATCTTCTTCCTCTTACTCCCACACAATATACGGTGCCATTTATGGGTAATTGTGAAAATTAGTTGGCGTTGCTCTTGTCTGTCTCAACCAGTGGAACCTGCGACAATGTCAAAATATTCGAGATTTTAAAAATATTTCTTCAATTACATAAAGTACTTGTAAATATTGTTCTGATAAATTTGTTCTCCATTCTTCCATGAAGTCGAAAAATCAATTCTTCAAACGGTAGACGCATAGCTGTACCGCGGTTCTGGAACAAACTAGTTTTATCTTCTGAATGAGTGTATTCAAGAAAGGTTGTCTTACGTACACAAAGCATTAACGAAATGAAAGGAAAAGAAGATCCATAAGCCAAAATCACACATTCACTAGAGTGTTTCTACACTCATGTGTTTCTCTATTCATGTGCAAACATTGCATTCATGTGCAAACAAATTCATGTCTCAAACACACATGTGTTTCTCTATTTGTGATAGTTAAAAAAATTAAGTATCATTTTCCTTCATATAAACAGTATTATTAGAAATGTAATCATTATTCACACGCTATGATTCGCATTTTTAGCTGTGTTTAAATATTTATGATAAATAATAAATTAATTTAGGATAAATGCGTTATAAAACCGAATGACATACTTTTCATGCACTTCCATAAACTAAATACGTAACATCATTGCAATCAACTGGTTCGTTCTTTCCCTTCTTCAAACCTTTATGAGGATCAAGTAACCAAGGGATCAAGTAACCGACCAGCTCCCATACAATTTGTATAAAAAGAGGTTTGGTTCCTGTCGTTTGCGCCAAAGTTGATCGTAAATGTCCGTTGTTTGGCACCAAAAACGGCGTCACCTGGCTCATCATCGTCAATCAGAAAGCAATCAAACTTTCTCGGTATAGTCTCAATTTGAAACTATCCCTGAACCGCACACAGCATTTCGCGATATGTTTCTCGCTCGCCGTGCTGGATCCCGCTCACACTAGTACGGGTTTTATCCCCGCTTACGGGCTACTCGTTGCTTGCGCAACTAAAGGATTTACTAAAACGTCAGTGTAATTACGATATGCCACTCACGAGGTTGTTGCATATCAGATTCATTGACCATTGTGTACTATTATATTAGATCTGCAGTTTGAGAGGTTTTTTGGCAGCACCTTAATGCGTATTTCAGCATGAATGCTAGTGTCGGTGTTAATTTTTGACATGCGCATTTTACTTTGTTTACAGAGTCACCGGTAGCGCCACCATTATAGTTTTGTTCTACAAATTCTACGCACGGTTTTTTGTTGCTTTCCTATTGATTTCAAATGCTCTTTCCTATTGATTTCAAATTCAATTATGTCTTCAGCGTACGCTAAGATCTGCATTTTGCTAGCTGGATAAAAGCTGGGTCCCAAGGTTTCTACTCCTGCACCATGGATGGTATTTCAGTTGCTAGATTGTAAAGAGAGAGACTCCATCCTCAGTGCACCGATGCGTGGTGATATTGATGGGCCTTGAAAGTTTTTTCCATCAAAATTCATCATAGCCTTGAGGCCATCCTAAAACCTCTGACAAGTAGCTGACCAGATTCTCATCCTTACTCTGACGACAGATCATCGTACTTATGAAATTGTTACAATGGTATTTTCATGTCTTGATAAAACTTAATCTTGTACCATGTTTATCTCTGGTTTGCGGAGTCACCAGACCTATATTCTTGTCAGTGTTATTTCTTGATGCTTATTAAACTAGTTCTTTTTTTTGGGTAACATTTATTTCCTTTGCTTATGCCCCCATTTTATGCCGCTGCTGCATTACTCGGTATATATAGTTTTCACATTCGGTGACCTGTTTACGTAGTAACAGTGTGAGATTCGCATCGTTTGTTGTATTCATTCGTAGTATCATGTCAAGTTTCTAGCAATAGAGGCCCTCTTAATACATAATCAAGCCTCAGATTCAGATTTGGATAAAATATGATGAATTTAACAGTGTCATTCTAAAAGCTATGACGGCATGACAATGAAGGACGGGAACGGAACAGTGAAATAGCAACATTGTAGTTCAACAGATGACTGATAATGGCAGTATTCCACGTGACAGTTCTGAATGGATAAAATGGGTTTAAGCCGTAAATCACGAGACAATATGTTAAATAAAGGAAAAGAGTCAAGGAACATTAATACGTTGTATTAATAAGTAAATGACGAAAAATGACTGGATATGAGAGTGCCGCGCTCTGCTCGTGCCATAAGCTCAATGACCAATGGTACTAGGCCAAAAAATAACTCGTAAATCGTGTAGGCACGTCGTTTATGCACAAAACGTTTAGGCACGGTTAGGTACAGAAATAGATTGTTTCTGAATAAAACCATGTTGTTTCGGAAAATGGAGAACTGTTACTAGCAAAAGGATAAAGAAGTGGACAATGAATTCAAATATTTTGAACAAGGTTTTAAGGAACGGATCCGTTCTGACGTTTAACTAACTCGACCGTTGTCGAGTATGGGGTTCGCTCCATACGAGGACATACATGTGGTTTGGTGTATGCCTTATCTTGAAATTTTCTTCTTAGATTTAAATTGCTAATGTAGACAAGGATCATCGCTGTTTGGGTGGTATATTGGTTGCCTACCAAATATTGCATTGATGTACTCGATGCTGATTTCAGGGTTACACTTGAATCCAGTTTACTTTTTCCTATAGCTTTCAAAACTCTGATAATTATTTGAGGTAGGCTGACTGGCCCTGCGCCACAGATTTTTTTGTTTAACTCTTGTTGGCTGGTTTTCCATGCTATTAATTTCTTTCCTGTTTTTCAATGCGCGAACATCGGTCCAATTATTTATCGGCGGGTGCAGCCAAGCTTAGATTTATCATGTTATATGTTACTGGTCTACTGTTCCGTCTGCATGACCGGATATGACAGAATAGTAGTTAAAAACAATTAATTTCAACTCGTATCGTGAATATCGTAAACGTGAGCATATCAATAATTTCATTTTCACATCGCATCGCACCCTTGCACTACTATGTATACATGAGTTTGTTGTTTTGTTGCACGAAACCGACCCAATTCAACCGGTTTCGAGAGGTATCTTATATATAATATACACTAATAGCAAAATTTATATTTCAGATGGACGTTCATTGCTTCCTTTTCACAGATTTTTTATTGGTTTGTAAAAAAAACAGAGGTAACAAGCTGAAGGTAAGATTTTTTGATCGACTAAAAACCAGACGCAATAACATGATTTTTTCTGTTTGTCTGTATTTCAAGATCGTGCGGCAACCGTATATGACAGAACGGTTGATGATACACATCAAGGAACAAAATTTATATTGTTGTTATGTGAACGAGCTTAATATGGCCGTGGCTGCGTTTACTCTGCAAAGCTCTAAAGCCCAGCATTGGTATGATTCCATAACCAAGGTGAAACATATCTATAACCGAATGAAACAAGGCACATTCGGTGACATACGTCAATATGGAAACATAATCAACATTAGCAACAGCTGTAACAATTCCACCGGAAATAGTAATGTTAATATAAACAACGATAATTTTAATACTAAGAAATCGCCACTCAACAGCTCTATTGGAAGCCGTGTGAGCAGTTTGAATAATAGTCACAGTGGATCTGTTGACTTAAATGAATCAAAGCAGGTATCGATAGATTTTGAGAAAACCAATTCTTTATCTAGTGATGAAGGAGCAAGTACTGGCAATCCCGTTCACGGTATCGGATTAATAATGATGCATTCAAAATGCGAATGTCCTGCCAGTAGCAGTAGAAAGCCAAAAAATACCGTCTCTACGTTGCAAACTAAATCCACAAACTCACTCACAGTACAACCGTACAGTGGGCTGGGACAGAGTATGCCTAATTTGAATCTGAACTCCATCCAAAATAGGTGAGTAGTATTTTGAAAATCCACATGCGTGCGAGACCATATGCTTGCAATATTTACTTGAATGCAATGTATAATTTTTATTTTCAAATCATTGCATTATCTGCTACACAAAATTTCTGTTTGGAATAAGCTTTATCGTATCTTTTACATAATTTACAGCAATACTCTCTCGGTGCCAGGTACATCAAATAGTTTATCTCACTCCGGAATGGTATTGTTGTCTCCTAGCCAACGTGGAATTTCATATCCTCCTCCATCACCAACCAGGTAGGTTAACATTTCCGTAATAATGAGTTTGTGCCCCTACTCTCGCTCTCTGTCTTTTTCTCTATCTCTCTCTCTCTCTCTTAACATATATATATATATATATATATATATATATATATATATATATATATATATATATATATATATATATATATATATATATATATATATATATGTATATATATATATATACATATATATATATATATATATATATATATATATACATATATATATATATACATATATATATATATATATATATATATATATATATATATATGTATATTTTTTTTAATTGCCTTCCGATATATTTTTATCTTTTATCGTACAGGTCTCTTAGTTTCTATTGATTGAACACGTCATTGCTTTGTTTATCAAATTTTTGGTTAGTATTTACATTGAGCTTTATTTTTATAATTATGCTTTAGTTAAACAAAAATATGTTTTCACTACATTATTTTAATAATTAGTCACTTTTATATGCACTTAACCAATTTTATATTCGATTCACTTTATGCTGCGCTTTAAATTCCACGTAATAAGGGCAACGCTACGTCGGGGATTCGCGTTTTCCACGTCAATCAAAAACCCACCTTTAATCAAAACACGCAATGTGCCCTCGCAGCAGAGCTTCACACTCTCTCAGCAGCAGAGCTTCAATACAGCAACACTTGCACATCATCAACAGGGTCTGCAACCACCAACCATTAATGCAGTTTGCACTTCCAACACCACCATCAACTCGGTGGGAGAAGGATGCATCGGGGGATGCGCGCTGCCGTTATCTTCATCCAGTGTATCGGTTTTCAAGCGTAAAAATAGCGTTCAAAACACACACAAAAACAGCTCCGCGACCTGCATGAACCCAAGTTTGTCCAACGAAGCTTAATTAACCCGTCCGTTAAGACGATAGCGAGGACCAAGGATCGATTCATTAAATTTACTTTGAAATGAATTTGGGAAGTGTAACCATTGAATACTAGTTGTTTCCTAATCGATACTTTGGTTCGATTCAAAGTATAGTACAATACCGCATGCTAATTGATACTGTTGCCGTAACGGTTTATGGTTATTGGAGCTAGCTAAGCTGTTCACGAAGTTAACAAAAGATGTATATCAAATCTTATTTCAAACAATTTTTTTTTGAGAAACAATTTCGCTCCATCTATCAAGCGGTCAAGATCGATCAAAGCAACACGTTAGTAATTTTTTTTTTGCGGAATGCAGAGCTATAAATCTGCAAAAACCATAACAAAACAACGCTGTGAATTTTTATGGAAAAGTTAAATGAACATTTATAATGAGTGGTTAAATCATCAGTTTTCATATCATTCTGATATGTATTTTTATGTGAATGAATTAGTTGTTGCATATTGTAGAGTTACACCCGACAAACGAGCAATATGTATATCAAATATTTCTCGCTCATGTTAAGCTCCTATGTATTTCGAAAAGAATTTGAGCCCATTTCAGTGGCTGTTACATCAGGATTTCTTCAAGTCACAGAACCCGAAACTATACAATTTTATTAAAATTCATATGGATACGATACTATAATGTAACATCGCAATCTAATCATTATCATAAGGCCAGAAAATTTTAGGGAAAACATACAAATCAGTGATTAATTTCATCCTAATTTGCCTGCGTCCTGTTGATCAAATATTTTACTCCATTTCGAATTCCATCGGTTTTGGAATTGATTGTGAAATGTTATTAAAAATTGTTAGGCTTCGAATCGAGGATAAGGGTGCAAATTACGCTACGAAGCTTATGTTTCGTGTATTTGTAACAGATGATGTGAAATGTTACACTAAACTCACTAATCACTCACATAGTTTTATGTCTATATCCAGTTCCATTCGCCCCTAAAAACTTTTTTAATGGTTTGTGCTACTAAGGAGAATGCGATACTAAAAATTTTTGCATCTACTACGAAAAACAATAAGGACTGTTTTGATGAGATAAAATATATGTAATTAGAAAAGGAAATGTCGTTTGTAGAAACAAAAGTTTATTCTAAATCAATTTAAAATTTACTTCTCTGATGTTTTCATTGAAGTTTTTAATAACAAAACCAACACTAAAGAAAAGCCCTTATATAGCATGACCAAGGTGAGATGTTTTATCAAACCAAACAGGTGAAGCAATTAGAATACAATATAAACCGTTGATATTTATAATACAAACATTCCATATGCCTATCCATGAAGAATTTTAATGAAAAAACAAAACATAACGGCTCTAAGTAGAATTCATCGTAACATAAAATTTGTATAAGAATAGGTTTGCATGGAAAAACTAGTTTAAGTATTACAATAATCGATTGCAATATGGGAAAAACTAATTCTTCACCACGCATGCAAACAAAATATATTTCTAGTGCTCATTACAAATCAACAATCGGAAATGCTGAAACAAATAATTACAATAAGGACCTGGAAATAAAACAACATACTTGTTCAGTAGTTTATTAGCAAAATATTAGGAATAATTTAAATAGGAACGTTACCTTTCAGGTTAAAGAACAAACATTCAATAAGTTTATCAAACTCAATAATTTTACGCATACATTAAAACTTACTAGTACATTTTTACCAGTGAGTTAATGTAAAAAAATTGGATAAAGATGCGAAAAAATCACAAGTTGTTATAAACGATAAACTACTATTTATCATTTGAATACAGTTTTCAAAAGGATAAAACCGGTTTAAATCAAATGTCTCACAACAAGAGACAATATGTTTATAATCACAAGCAACTTGTCACGACACATCGTTGCTCTTTTTTGTGTGATATATATTTGAAATTAGTATTTAAAATTTCTTCAGGCTGTAGGCTGATGCTGTTACTTTAATGTGAATTATTGAATTTTATAATTTGTATTGTACGTCAGCAGTTTAACAATGTATTTATGCATATAAAACAAAAAAGTTCATGCTTAGCTGAACTGATTCTCTAATACGGGAGTTTTTAATTGTATCAATTTTTATAAAATGCTGCGTTAATGCTCAGCATAACCGATTTACTGAACCGATATATAAAAGTGCTTTAATATGAAATACAGAAAAATGCCAATCTGAATAACGCTTATTAGATGTTTGAAGAAATTAAAAAATCGAGCTCTACTCGATGAGGAATGGAAACCAAAGATTTGTTGAAGGTTCGAAAAATTTATAGAAGTGAAGAGATTACCCATGAAGTGTTTGTAATGAAGTATGTGGGTGGACAATTGACACAAATATCCTGCATCCTGGCTCATCCTACGAGCGAAAGGTGGGTAAGCGTTTCTTTCTAAATCTGTCAAGACGTTGCTAAGTCGGTGAACATTTAATAAACGTGATGGACGTGCAAATGAATCATTGGACCAGCTTCTGACTTGTTTGACGATCCTAAATGAAGGTAGCTCACGGATGGTAAAATATAGCTTTTCTTAACGACACTCAAGTAAGCGTAGGAAAGCAAGATATGTAATAATTTGATTGTAATCTTCTAAAAGATGAATTTTAGTATAAGCATATTGAAACTATATTTACAAACAAAAGAACAACATCAAAATACACTAATACAATTTTTAAAGTAAACCTAGCGATACAATTCCAAACATACTAAAGCTAAATATATAAAGTATTTTGAGCCAAGCGATTTCAAATGGTTTTGTATTTTTAATGAGTAACGATCCCTGTTGTCGAATTGACTAATACTTGTCATTATCAGAAAATGATGTAGATCAACATTGAAAGAGAACCAGCGTACTTCGTACATTATATCTTATCCTAAGTATAATATACATCTGTAATACTAAATACCCTGCTCAAGCCACGTACAAAAACGGCTGGCATAAGTTATACGGCCAACAAGACACGTTCATATCATTTACGTTTAATTGAATAGTTGTTGATAACGCCAGATGTGTCACTAGATTTTTCCCGTACAATTTACAGGAATATCCGCTTGCAAATAGTATGCTTTAGACTCGTGAATTCCATATTCGATTTTTACCTAAGCAACCTGTTAGAAGTCACATTTATTTTAGAACGCTAAACTTGTGGTACAATTAAAAGATTGGCTGATTCAGTTAAATTCAGTTTCAAATAAAAAAAAAGTTAAATTAAATTCAATAATAGCATGATGAAAGTTTTATGATAAGCCGCAACGTAATATCACATGTTAAACAACATACGGCTTACAAGCAACTAGCTTAATTGGATACTTGTACGTAAGTCACGGAAAATGCTTTAAGACTCAAGCAATCTGGATATAAGCTGCAAATTTGAATGTCTGGAGTTTTATTTATTGTAAAGCTAAAGTATTTAAGCTGTTAAATACAATAATCGAAAAATCAATCAACAAAGGAAATTGGAATCAAGTAGTAAAACATCATAAAGTTGTAAAAATACCCACTTCTTGCAATGTTTCAAATTAATAAAACTCCAAGTTTGAAAAAAAAAGTTTGTACAGAAAATAGCAAACAGAATAAACGTGAAGTGCAACACAAAACTGAAGAATAGTAAATCTATAAATCGATAAATAAATCAATCTTTTAAAAATCATCACAAATAAACTATTATGATTTGTGTTCTTACTTTATTTTAAAACTCAAACTCAAATAATAGAAACGAGAATGTGGTTTCATCCTGAGCATGTATGACGATCAAATTCTTTCTACTTTTCTCTCTCTTATTCTTATTTCGTCACTGATGCTGCCTGCAAACAATTTTCCTTTTGTTTTATATTTCATCTGTATTGCTGTTACTTTCAACAGGCTATTCCATGTTAGTAAACATTACGATCTGAAATCCATATTTAAATTTATTACACCAACCACATTTCCAACGTAACTCAACACAATTTAAAATTGAATCTTATTGAATAAGGGCATAGCGTTATGTACAACAATATGTTGAAAAATATTTTACACTTTTAAATTTTGACATGCGTGGAGTGAAGAAGAGTTGAGTTTCTTATTGCAGTTTAGTGTCTAAATAAACGGTAGAAGAGAGAAAAGTTGCAGAACACTGAATTGTTTATTGACGTCTTTTCATTTTTGTGAATTTCTTTTATTCTGGAAATGGAAATTCCTTTCCCGTCCATAATGTAAAAATTACTCGTTAGAAAGAATAAACAAAAAACATTTGTTTCGATGAGCGATTTTTGAACATTTCAATAAATAAGGGTTGCATACCGCTGTTTCCACATTGGACAATATGATATTTTGCTACTTGTTGCATAGACTGTGTTGCATAAAAAAGTTGTTGTTAAATTAGACGATATTTGTTATTTTGGGCATTTTTTATTCCAATTTTCCGAATAGGTATTGTATGCCCTCCCACGAATTTGCTTCAAGCCGGGAGAGCTGCAACGTCACCATTCTAATTTTCCAGTAAATATGGACATTTTAAGGAATTTGCCTCATTTCATTTAAATCGGACATGATTGCTATGCTTGACCATATTTTCCAATACTCTAATAAGAAGAGCTCGTATGGGAGCTCTTTTTTAAATTTTGTGTAAAAAGAATCATCCCCACCTAGAATCATCCGGACCAAGCTTTATTCCTATGACTGAATTATTTTCTTTGTGATACCGACAGGAGGTTCTTTGGAAACCTTTTGAAATTTTCGTCGCACTATGAATAGGAAGAAGCATTTGTACCGTGTTTCAATCGAATTGGAAGCCATATGTATTTTTCAATAACTTTTCTGTGTTTGGTAGAGGGAGAGGATTATGCGCTTGTAGAACTGGAATTTTGAAAGTCTTTGTATTAAGTGATAAAATTTTAGTTGATTTCGACGACATATGTACTTCACAGTGATATTTTATGATGAAAAGATATACCAAACCGGGAAACTTATACTTCATCACATATTGTATAGAGAATTTTAAGAAATGCATACGCAATATTTAGGTTAAATCAATGTCATTTGTATTCAACGATTTTCAATTACTGTGAAAGGGAATGTATGGAAGACCCCCTACTCTTTTATCCTCTGAGGGGGCAGGAGGGTTAGACTTTTTACAAACAGATTTATAAAAACATGTTCAGACAAATTGGTCATCGTTTGAATTTTGTATAGCCAATAACAGACCTACATATTGTTTCATAATAAGCGTAGCGAGTGGTATAGAAGATGCTCGTTTTTCTTCGGGGTAACTGAAGCTTTAGTTTCTGCTCGAAAAAGTTGAAAGAAACATGTTTATCTAATTGCGGATATTTCGCGCTTCATTTGTATTTTGCCCCCCTTTTTTGTGGTTGTATTTTAGGGTTGTATTTTGGCCCCTTTTTTGTGGTTGTATAGAAGACCCCCTTTTTTCTGGAACCGGGTTGCCGAAACTTTTGATTCTTTTGCAAAATATAAATAAATGCATTTGTGCTAAATTTCGAACAGATCTGTGTTTTGTATTTTTAAGTCAATAATATAGCCTTCTTTAATAGGGGGTTGTATGATTCTTTTATAAAATTGTAAAAGATACATGCATGCCAAAGTTCAATCAAAGCGGCGGTTCTTTGTATTGTTTAGCAATTATTATAGACTAGCTGATAAACCCGATTTCATTCGGGTCGACGTAGTTTGAGGAAAAATAAAGGGGCATTTTTACGTATGCTTGTGTAATTCAATTTTTGATGTATATATTGTTTTTTTCTTAATCAGTTGTATTCATTCTATAAACGTTATTCCTAGCTTCGGCTTTGAAGGTTTTCTATTTCAATCAATTCATCTCTCTCTGTTCCTCTTGACATATCCCTTACAATCGGTTGTACCTGGCTTTTTCAAAATATCATTCACTCGTTTATAACAAATCGAGCCTTTTAACCATCTTAGTTATCAAGAAAAAGATTTTTTTTATATAATCCTTTCTTCTCTTGTTGTTTCATAACTGCCATTTCACTTCATAATCTTCGTTTCGTTTGATCAACCCATTCTTACCCACAAATTTTCTGCTTAATACAACTGATATTAATACTGCTTAATACAATTTGTTAAGGCGTACATGAAAAGTTGTTGTTAAATTAGACAATATTTGTTTCTTTAGGCATTTTTTTCAAAATACTCCGAACAGGGATTGTATGCCCTCCCACGAATTTGTCTCCAACCGGGAGAGCTGCAACGTCCCATTCTAATTTTCCAGTAAATATTGACATTTTTAAGAATTTGCCTCAATTCATTTAAATCAGACATGATTGCTATGCTTGACCATATTTTCCAATACTCTCATAGGAAGAGCTCGTATGGGAGCTCTTGTTTTCAAAATTTTGTGTAAACAGAATCATCCTCACCTACAATCATCCGGATCAAGCTTTATTGCTATGACCGAATTATTTTCTTGGTAATACAAACAGGAGGTTCTTTGCAAACCTCCCTTTGTTTCCCACTGGCGTAAATAAATCTTCGTCGCGTTATGAATAGAAAGAAGCATTTGTAGCGTGTTTCAATCGAATTGGAGGCCATGTGTATTTTTCAATAATTTTTCTGTGTTTGGTAGAGGGAGAGGGAGAACCATTTGGTTATCCGCTTTTTCAAAATTTTGAAATTTTGAAAGTCTTTGTAATAAGTGATAAAATTTTAGTTGATTTCGACGACATATGTACTTCAAAGTGATATTTTATGATTTGTTAAAGGGGGTGATTATGACAGCCCCCCTTTGTTCTTCATTGAGGAGGCTGAAATTTTGCCAGGGTTTATTTAAACTAATAAAACATCTTTGTACCAAATTTCAGCCAAATCGGGCGCCGTCTATAATTTTAAGCGGATAATATTCATTTTTTGTAGGGGGGTTTGTATGGGAGCCCCCCTTTTTTCTCCATTGAGATGGCTCAAATTTAGCGAGAATTGATTTTTGATAATGAAACGTTTATGCACCAAATTTCAGCAAAATCGGGCCTCATTTGTATGTTAAATGAATATTCGCGAATTCAGGTAGTATGGGAGCTCCCCTTTTGTGGGGGCTCTAAAAAATAAAAAAAATCAAATGCCTAAATCCGACACCATTATGCACCTATGTACTAAGTTTGGTGCAAACCGGTTCAGAGGAAACCCCATTGAAGCGCGCGCATAGGCACATATACATATATATATATATAAATATATATATATATATATATATATATATATATATATATATATATAGTATATATATATATATATATATATATATATATATATATATATATATATATATATATATATATATATGTATATATATATATATATATATATATATATATATAAATATATATATATATATATATATATATATATATATATATATATATATATATATATATATATATATATATATATATATATATATATATATATATATATATATATATATATATATATATATATATATATTATATATATATATATATATATATATATATATATATATAAATATATATATATATATATATATATATATATATATATATATATATATATATATATATATATATATATATATATATATATATATATATATATATATATATATATATATATATATTATATATTATATATATATATATATATATATATATATATATATATATATATATATAATATATATATATATATATATATATATATATATACATATATATATATATATATTATATATATATATATATATATATTATATATATATATATATATATATATATATATACATATATATATATATATATATTTATATATATATATATATATATATATATATATATATATATATATATATATATATATATATGTATATATATATAATATATATATATATATATATATATATATATATATAATTATATATATATATATATATATATATATATATATATATATATATATATATATATATATAATATATATATATATATATATAATATATATATATATATAATATATATATATATTATATATATATATATATATATATATTGTATATATATATATATATATATATATATATATATATATATAAATATATATATAATATATATATATATAATATATATATAGTATATATATATATATATAGTATATATATATATATATTTATATAGTATATATATATATACATATATATATATATTATATACATATTTATATAGAAGGCTGGAATTTGGGGCATATGCTTCGTTTACCC